>NW_008654787.1:128778-129321 GCF_000695815.1 Acanthisitta chloris
CTGACTCACCACCCCTGGGGTGCTGGGCCACACTGGTGTGCTGCCTGTTCCCAACGAGGAACATGAGGTGGGATTAACTTCCAAGACACTGAAAGAATAATTGGAAAACCAGCAACAGCTTGTGAGCGCCTTAAAATTTTCATATAACCCTTCCTTATCTGTCTCGAGTTCAGCTGCTGCTTCTAATTGGCTTCACCAAAATAAACCAGAAATAGCTTTGTTGATTTAGTTGGATCTGTGCTAGAGCTAAATGCCCACAATTCTCCCATCTGCAAAAAGCCAGAATGATACTAGAAATGGCTCCAGTTTTACAGATATTAATTAATATTTGTGAAGTGCTTTCTAAGCTTGGAACAAAGAACAAAAATCATTGTGTTATGAATGAGCAAACTGAAGAGAACAACCATAAAATTGCAGAGAATTGTCTGCAAAACCTAACAAGGCCTCTGCATCTTTAATTTATATATTTCCGTTTACCCCAAGCATGTGCTAAGAAAACACACAGAAGAAGATAGGTCTTGTCCCTTTGAACAGACAGTTTCT
>NW_008654788.1:0-456 GCF_000695815.1 Acanthisitta chloris
TGGCTGGGGTTAAACCACGACACACCTAATTGTGAAAAAACCCTGTATTTTCAAATCTGAGCACAAACCTCTTTCTTGTGACTATTGATTGAGAAAAGAGATTAGCAGTTATGGGTAAAGAGAGTGCTAATGAATTAAATATGCAGATCTAAATTACAGTTCTGCTCTAGAAAATGGCCTGACTTTGCCCTTCTGTTGCACAGCATTTTGAATAATACATTGCCACTACAGAACAGGAATGCATAGTGGAAAGGATATATCTCCAGGGATTTTAGATAATTCATTTCAGCATGAAGATTTTTCTATTAATAGAACAAATGATCTTTTTTTCCTTAAAGCAGCCTTTATTATTAATAGAACAAACCATTAAGTTTTTTCTTTAAAGCAAAAACTTGGAAATGATTTATGCTTTCAATAAAATAGAATTGTCAGGTTATTAGAGAAAAAGCAGAGGGT
>NW_008654789.1:0-287 GCF_000695815.1 Acanthisitta chloris
GGCAGGGCGCGGTGCCATGGGAACGCGCGGCGCGCGCAGGAGGCCTCCTGCCGGCTGGAAACGGAGCTGCGGGAGCGAGTCCGGAGGATGCTCGAGGGCCAGAGCCTCTCTGCCATGGAGCCAGGCTGGGAGAGCTGGGGGTGTTCAGCCTGGAGAAGAGAAGGCTCCAGAGAGACCTTAGAGCCCCTTCCAGTGCCTAAATTTGCTGCAAGAGAGCTGCAGAGAGACTTGGGACAAGGGATGGAGGGACAGGACACGGGGGAATGGCTTCATACTGCTTGAAAGCA
>NW_008654789.1:470-4022 GCF_000695815.1 Acanthisitta chloris
AGGACTGAATGGTCCTTAATTCCTCTTCCCACCCATACCATTTCAGGATGATTCCATGATGGACCAGCTGTGTCCTCCCTCCAGCTGTATCCCAGAATACCAGACTGCTTTAGGTTGGATGGACCTTAAAGCCCATTCAGTCCCATGCCCTGCCTCAGGCAGCGACACCACCTGCTACCCAGGTGGGATCAGTCTCCCAAGTGCTCTGGGCATGGCTGTGGGAACGACTCCAAGGCAAGCCTGTGAGTGTTCAGGAATGAGGAGGGACACTGCCATCCTGGCAAGGGCAAGTAAAGGCTGAGATGGATTTATGAGAGGGGATTTCTTCACCTCAGACCTCAGTGTTTGGTTTCATGGGGGTTTTACCCTCTCCCCATTGGAGGTGAGAATTGGCCTGGGAAGCTCAACTTCCTGATGTAAACTCGCTGAGTTTTCCCTGTGTTTGTGCCCAAAGTGGCCTGAGAGGATTTTGTGGCTGTTTGGACTTTGCTCAGGGCTGGCACAGGTGCTTAAAAATAAAATTGAAATATATTAAATCTATTTTGAGACTTTTTTTTTTTGCTGTTAATACCTATGTGGGATCTGTGGGGAATACCTGAAGAGTTTGTAAACTTGACCTTCAGCACCATCAATTCACCACTGTCCACCTGACCTTCACCACCACCAACCTGACATTCATAACCACCAACCTCTCCCCCAGGCTGGATGTCATGTACAGCCCTCTGAGATACCCCTTGCCCCATCATCCCAGTCACTAATGAAGATGTGGAACGAGACTGGACACAGTGTGGACCTCTGGGGACACCCCGAGTGACCAGCCTCCATCTGGACCTTGCACACTGATGGTCATCACCCTCTGGCCTGGCCTTTGACCCCATTTCAGTCCTTCCTGTTGGGAACACCTGCAGGTGGGTTTTGGGTTGCTACAACCCAACCTGTGTCTGTTGTCTTCCTCCCATGTCATCTGTCCCTGATGCCACATCCCTCTTGTCCTTGTCCTCACTCATAATCCCATCTTCAGGATCTTGAGCTCCACCATCTCATGGTCACCACAGCCAAGGTTACTCCAAGCTTCTCTCCGACCAGCTCATCCCTGATGTCAGCAGGAGGTCCATCCAGTGGAGCACCTCTCTTCTTTGGCTCCATGGCCACCTGGCTCAAGAGTCACCCTCCTGGCTACTCCTGAGTGGTGTGTCCTCTTCTGGTCTCCACAAGACAAGAAGGACGTGGAAATAGTCCCAAGGAGGGTCAGGATGATGGTCAAAATGCTGGAGAACCTGCCCTGGGAGGAAAGGCTGAAGGAGTTGGGACTCATCTAGGGAGAGGAGAAGGTTTGGGGTGATCTCATCACAGTGCTCCAGTACTGAGAGGGTGGAGAGTCTCAAGGAGCGAACTGGAGAAGACCAGGGGCAACTGGGAGAGATTTCATCTCCTGGAGAAGACCAGGAACAACTGGGAGAGGTTTGATCTCATGGAGAAAAACCAAGAACAGTGGATGCTAGGAAAGGTTTAATCTCTGCTTATGTTGTACAGTGAGACCAATTGTTGCCTGGAAGAGTCTCCATCACTGGATGATCTTGAGATGAAGCTGGATGTGGTGCAAGATAGTCCCATCCAGGGTCTCCATGGAAGGTTGGACCTGGTTGCACCTAGATCTTTCTGGGGTCAACCTGGGCTGTCCTGTGGGTCTGTGATTGATGCCATCCATTCCTGGGGACTTCCCAGGTGCCACCCATCAATGCTGACATGGGCAAGCTTGTCCCCACATGATTTATGAGCCACTGGGAGGACATGCTCCATGTCCTCCACCAACCCCAGCTCTGAACCTGCTGAGTGACTTCAGAGGGGCAGGTGGGGTTTGAACCAAGGGTCATCCTTGGGGCAGGAATCCTTGGTGTCCTTCTGGAGCTTCCTGCTTGGCGAGGGAAATGGAAGCCACTCCCCAGGGTGGGTGTTTTGTCAAACTCACCTTGTTTGCCAAGAGGAACAGGTGTCTTCATCACAAGGTCTGACCATAAATCACCTCAAGGCTGGAAAACCCCAGCTGAGGGCAAGGGAGCATCCTAAGGCCACTTCCTCTTATCCTGTCCTTTGTTCCCTGGGAACGGAGCCTAACCCACACCTGGCTCCAACCTCCTTTCCTCCCCACTGTGGCCACATCATGGCTCATCACAACCCCTGTCCTCTCTGTCACCCTCCCTGTCATGCCTTCCCTCCCCTGGGGACCCCCATGGCAGGGGGTCCCTGCCATGAGGGGACACCCTGTGTCCTCTCCCCTGCTGAGCCCCACAGGTGACCAACACACCTGTCCCCAGTGCAACCAGAGGGGGCCGGACTGGGCTCCTGGCCAGATTCGTCCTACTGGGAATGTTGTGGTGTCATATCCCTCAGGAACGCCCACAGCAGCTCCCATAAAAGTGCTCAGTGCCCAGTGGGAGGCAGGAGGCAGGATGAGGCCATACCGAATGCTTCCACCGCTGCTGCTGCTCCTGGGGCTGGCTGGAGCCTCCACGCTGGGGCCAAATAGATCCACTCCAGGCTGGAATGGATTCATCTGGCCATCCTCACCAGCATTCCGGGCTGTGACCTACGAGGACGTTGTCTCGGCGGCTGTGGAGCTGCTCAACTACAGGGCTGTCAGTCCCTTCATCCTGCGGCTGCGAGAGGCTCATTCCCAGCCTGGATGGGTGCGTGCTGAGCTTCTCCATCCAGGACTGAGTGGTGCCAGATCTGATCCTTTTTGGGTCAAATCTGCCCCATTTTGGGTCTGATCGCCATGGGGATGAGTATGGCCAAGTTGTGGCTGAGCCTGACCCATTCCAGGCTGGATCCTCCTGTGGCCCCTCCTGGGGCTGGATCCAGACTGTTTTGGGGTGAATTTACCCCATTTTGGGTCTGACTCCTGCTGGGATGAGCACAGCCAATTTGGGGCTGAGCCTAACATATTCCAGGCTGGATGTGGCTCCTCCTGGGGCTGAATCTGGCCTGGTTTGGGAGGGGTATTGGGGGTGGTGTGTCCCTGAATGAATTCTGTCCTTTTTCCCAGCACTCGGACCTGGGGACCCGACAGGATCTGAGCTTCACTGTGGAGGAAACCACATGCCGGACACCGGGAATGGACTCCAACAACTGCAAGATACGCTGGCTCGGGGTGAGGCTTCATCCCATGGGGAAACTGTGGCCTAGGGAGGCTCTCCTCATGTCTTCTCTGTGTCCCCACAGGGAGTGACCTGGTGCCAGGGCTCTGTTTTCCTGGAGGAGCAGCAGCCCATGGTGGAGCTCTCCTGCAAGAAGGCGCCCACTGGGGTAAGGAGGTGCTGGAATGGCTCCATGGTGTCCCCCAGACCTCCCTCCCCATGTCCCCAAAGTCTTACACTGCTGCTTGTCCTCCCCAGTTTGGTCGGATCCGAAAATCCAAGATCAAGGACTTCTTTGCCAAGATCAAGGACCGTTTCCGGGAGCTCTTCCACTCCGGTCGGATCTGGATCCGCGACAGGCTCAACCTCAAGGCACCCCGGCCCTGAGAGGGCACTGCTGTGTCCCCCCACCCTG
>NW_008654790.1:0-1747 GCF_000695815.1 Acanthisitta chloris
AAGGGAGCAGCTTTGGATTTTTCAGATGGAACTTACCAAACCCTGCCAGTATTACGGGGAGGATCTGCTTCCCGGAGCCGCGGCTCTGCCAGCCTCTCCGAGGTGTTCCCGCTGTGCCCTCCCCATCTGGCTACGTTACGACGACAGGAAACGCGTTCTTGGGGGTAAAACATCAAATGCGAGTCTGCATGGCAAGCAGGCTGGGAGAAGAGAAGGTTCTCAACCTCTACCTACACTGGATTCAGCAAAAAAGGTGACGTCTCGTTATTAGCCTGAGTTACTCTGCTCCCAGCCAAACATCCGTGGATCTGTGAGTCTGCAAGGAGCAGGAGCTGGGAAGGAGAACCTCCTGCTCCAGGAGCCCCCAGGCAGGCTGGAAGGGGCGGGAGGTACCCTGGGAGCAAGGCACCTGCTTCCCACCCTGCCCTGCTGCCTCTGGGAGCATCCCTTGGCTCTTCCAGAGGCTGCAGCATCCCCCAGTACCCCCTGGCATGGTAACAGCGTGTGGGGGACAGAGCTCTTCTCCCCAACCACAGCCTTGGGGTCAGGGGCCAGACCTCAGTGCCTCCCCCTGCTCTGCGCTGCCCAAACCTCAGACAAACAGCCCACGGAATGTCTGTGTGGGGTTTCAAGCAGGTGGTGCAGGCTGAGCCCACCTGAGGCAGCAGGACCACAGGCAGAGAGTGTGTTGCCCCATGTGCAGCCTGTGGCTCTGCTGCAGCCAACTGCACTCCAACGGCTCAGGAACAAACAGCTGATCCACACTGGAAAACCCCAAGCCTGTCCCAGTGCAACCCCAACCTCTCACACTGCTCTGTGGCCACACCTGGTCAGGGACAGTGACCTGTCTCCAGGGGTGCTGAGCACCCACTGCTCCAGGCCCTGGTGCCAGTGATCACCAGGGCTGAGACACACACCCAGCACCACCCAGCTCACATCTGGCCTCCCCCCTGGGCCCTGCCCAGGGATGCTGCTCTGTGGGATGCACAGGGGTCTCCTGAGTCCATGGACCCCAATCAGCTCCTAGGCAGGATCTGGGCTGCTCCCAGCACCACTGTATCACCCCTACGAGGTTATTTTCTCAGCCAAGACGTTCCAGTTCCTCATTTCACAGGCACAGGCTGCCCAGAGCAGCTCTGGCTGCCCCATCCCTGGGAGTGTTCCAGGCCAGGTTGGAGCAAACGGGGCTGGGGGAGGTGTCCCTGCCCATGGCAGGGGGTGGGATGGGATGAGCTTTAAGGTCCTTCCAGCCCAAACCAGTCTGGGATTCTGTGATTCCATGATAACAGAGAACTGACTGGTTTTTTCCCCTAGGGTTATTTTCCAATGAATTTGTTACTATCTCACTTCAGCACAAAGCTAAGGGAGGTGTTGTCGCTTCCACCACTACTTGCTAATCACTCACCAAAGCAAGGGAGCAGGCAGAGGCTTCGTGCCCAGCCCAGGGGGCACCGCCAGGTTCAGGGGGTGATGCTGAGCACAGGGAGACTGGGAAGGGTCTGGGGGCTCAGGGGTGCTGCAGCCCCAGCACTGCTTCCCATGCTCCCAGGGCAGTCCTGGCCCTGGGAATTTAAACCCCTGAGTAAGGTGAATGATCATCACATTCCTAAGGAGAAGGAAAGCTGGAAGTTACTTCCAGAAGCATCTGAGCAAAAGTGCCAGAGAGTTCAGCCTGTGACAAATCAGCAAACACATCCTTTAATTACAGAGAGCCTTTCCCTTCGATTTTTTAATTAGGAGCAGGAAT
>NW_008654790.1:1766-4750 GCF_000695815.1 Acanthisitta chloris
CCTCGTTTCCCTTCCACTGCTGGCACAGCTGAATGCCAATCACATCCTACACATCTCCATGGGTTTTACAGAGTCCTCAGGGTCACAAACTTCTGACCATCGGGTTTGGAGCTGCAGAGTGCCCCAGCAGCAGCCACAAGTCGGTGCAGAGGAGATATACATATAGAATTCTGACGTCTCTCTGCAGCCATGGAGCTGTTCAAGCCACTGGAGACCACCAGGTGCAGTTTTCAGTGTGCCCCAGTGAGCACTCACCTCTGCCAAATGGGAAATGCAAGGTGCAGTTGGGAGTTTTAGAATGGGTTCAAGGAGTGATTGAGTAAGGAAGCAGAAGAATGAAACTGTCATGGCATGCAGGAGAGCAGGAGGTGAATGCTTGAATAAAAAGTAACAAAAATGGAAAAAAAATAATCAATATCAGCCTGAGGCAGTACTGAATCCTGACTGAAAAGAGGCTCCCAGCCCCATGGAGACAGGGCTGGCTCTGCTCCTGCTGCCAGAAGTGCCCTCAGCAGCCCAATGCAGCTGTCTGCAGCAGGGAGGGAGGCACCAGCCGGGACCCCCCGGGCAGAGAATCCCACCAGAGCCCCCAGTCACACACCACCCAAGGGCAGGGTCTCTGGGAGGGGGAGACAGCCTGGGGGAAAGCTGCAACATCTATTTCTTCCTCAGTGATGTTTTAAGCAGTCTGGCTCTTGGACTTGTTATAATATCCTTAAATTCCAGCCTGGTTTGGGCTGGGAGGGACCTCAAAGCCCATCCTGCCCTGGGAAGGGACACCTTCTGCTAGCCCAGGTTGCTCCAAGCCTCATCCAACCTGGCCTGGAACATCTCCAGCTCATGCCAACGGCAGGGACACACTAGAGCAGGAAACAAACCCCAGAAAACGGCACTGAAACATGCTGTTCTGGGCTAATCAGACATCTTCTGCGAGCGGAGTCTGCCTTGTCACCCCTTCCCCTCCTGCTGCCCCGCTGTGCTGGCGAACGAGGCAGCCAAGGAGGCTGAGAAAACAAACACATCCTCGGCAGCGCTTTGCCCACGCGCTGCTCCGGGCGCTGCTGGCGCCGCTGCCGTTGCCATGGAGGCTGAGAGAGCTCCCTGCGCCCTGCTCCGACACGAACATCCAGTTTTAAAGGCTCGTTTTAAAAGTGGAGCTCCTCTGCCACGGAGGCAGGCTGGGAGGGCTGGGGGGTCAGCCTGGAGGAGAGAAGACTCCAGGGAGACCTCAGAGCCCCTTCCAGTGCCTAAAGGAGCTCCAGGAGAGCTGCAGAGGGCCTTGGGACAAGGCATAGAGGGACAGGACACAGGGAATGGCTTCCCACTGCCAGAGGGCAGGGACAAATGGGGTATTGGGAAGGAATTGCTCCCTGTGAGGTGCTGAGGCTCTGGCACAGGTTGCCCAGAGCAGCTGTGGCTGCTCCATCCCTGGGAGTGTTCCAGGCCAGGCTGGATGGGGCTTGGAGCTGGTGGGAGGTGTCCCAGCCCAGGGTAGGGGTGGGATGGGATGAGCTTTGAAGCTCCTTACTCAGCCAGGAGGCAGGATGGGGTTTTTCTGCTATTGCCAAGGAGAGGAGCCTATAAATGTTGTTCTTTGTCCTTTATCATCTCTGATGACTTAGCAGCACATGCTAAAAATAATTTTTCATGCTTCATCTTCAAAGTGGATGTGGTATAATGTTTAAAATAAACCCCAAATCCTATAGCCCAGTGGGAATGTTACAAATACTTCAGGAGCCAAAGGAAACTTTCAGAGGAGGAGCTGCCAGGCTGCCAAATGGGACGTTTCACACCAGCTTTTCCCTCCAAGCTCCCTCCCAGCCCTGTGCAGCTCAGACAGTGACACATCTCTGAGCAGCCTCACACCCAGGGCTGAGGATTCACCCCACAGTGCTCCTTGGGAAACAATGGCCTAAAGTTCTTAGGGGCTGGAGAGGAATCGAAACCACATTCTGATCCCCAGGGTATAGTTTGTGCCATTCAGGATTTCCCTTCCCATTTCTGATACAGGTTTATAGTCAGCAGTGAGCAGGACACAGCCCAAACCCAGGGGCAGGTGTGAAGCTCCAGGTGGAAACAACAGTGATGAGACAACAACATTGTTGTACAAAGGAGTCCAACCAATCCCACCTGCACAGCTGAGACCTGAAATCACGTACAGTAAAACTGATTTGGGCTGGAAATAACATGAAATTTATTCAAGCTGGAGTTAACATATTGACTCCAAGTGAGCCAAGCCAGCCTGAAGCTCAGAAGTGCAAGGAAACTCGAGGGAGCTAAGCTCACATACACATTACTTTAGACAGACAAATCTCATCAATATGAGACAAGCAGGTGTGGAGGGATGTTCCCCATGCCCCAAGTACAGCATTCCTTCATGAACCTGATCCACACACGCCACAGGCAGCACTGCACACCTCAGTGCATGATCCAAGCACTAAATATCTTGACAAGATGCTCAAAGGGCAAATTCCTCCCAAGTACCACAGGGAACGACACCTCAAGGCTTCTTTATAGGAGTGGGTTCTGACCCACGGTGTTAAATATCCAGTTGCTTCATTCAAAATTAAGTCCTTAATTAACGAGCTCTATGCTCAGCCCACGGAGCACTGCCTGGCTGCAGCACCAAGGCTCACCCGAGCCAGGGGCACTGTCGGGATCAGCTCAGCCCATGGAGGTAAGAGTGTCACAGCCTCACAGGCTTTGGGCTGCACATCACTGCCAGGGAGAACCAGGGAATTGTTCAGCCTAGAAAACCCTCTCAGACCACCAAGTCCAACCATTCCCAGCACTGCCAAGGCCACCACTGATCATGGCCCCAGCACCACATTCACATGAATTACATCCCTGCAGGGATGTGACTCCAGCCCTGCCCTGGGCAGCTGTGCCAGGGCTGGACAGCCTTTCCCAGGAATGAATTTTCCCAATATCCAACCTGACCCTCCCCTGACACACTTGAGGTTTTTCCTCTCATCCTGTCCCTT
>NW_008654790.1:4806-11694 GCF_000695815.1 Acanthisitta chloris
GTTCTTCTTTGCCTCCTTTTCCCCAGGCTGAGCCCCCACAGCTCCCTCAGCCTCTCCTGCTGCTCCAGCCCCTTCCCAGGTGATCAGTGCTGAGAGGCTGATACAGAACATCTGCTCAGCAGCTTCCCATCGACTGTCACTGCGTTCAGGCAGAGCCCAGCCCTGGGGCACTGGGGTTACTGAGGTGGGAGGACACAGAGATGGCTGCTTTGGTCCACATGTATATACCCTGAGTTACTCAAGCCAGTGCTGCTGCCAGTGTCTGTCCCACCTTTAAGGTGTAGTCCAAGGGTCACGCCTTGTGCCTGGAGCCAGAGCACACACAGAGGCTGCAGCACAGGGGTTCAAACGGTTCTGGACAGGCAGAAGGTGCTCACAGTACTCCTACAGCCCCCCAGAGCCCCCGTGAGCATTCCTAGAGACAGGGAAGCTCAAGGAGAGCTACTGGCTGCAGAGGAAATGGCAAGCTGAGGTGTTTGCCCGAGGCTAGGCTGGAGGCAGGAGCAAGGATTCACCAGCCCCAGGGCAGGGCTCGTTAGCAAGAGAGCTACCCCAACTCGTTTAGTGCTGGGATGCAACAGCAGCTTCAAACTGTGTCCCAGGGATGCAGCTGCTACTCTAACAACCCACTGCATCTTCCCTCCCCACCTTTTACTCTGGATTTGGGGATGCACATGTACATCTGTGTTTGTGCAGACATTCCTCCTCAGGAGCTACATCTGCTGCAGAGCTCCCTGACACTCCCTGATCACTGTCTGCTGATTGACGTGGGAATAGGAGCAGAGAAAACTGTGTTCATGGCCTGTAATACCATTCAGTGCCAAGTGCAGTTGTTGAGTGGCTTATTTTTAACCACCAGGGATGGTATTTTTAGCAGAGAACCTATTTTCTTTGGTTTCACATGTTTATGCATACCACTGAGTTAACCAACAACTTGTTCCCCCTCTCAGAGCTGTTACTGCTCTTGCAGGAACAGCATCCAAACCTCAGCACAGCTTTGGAAGGATAAAGAATCCTCACATGTTATATCTTGTAATGGCATGGATTTTGCAAGGAAAAGAGGGGGAAAGCTTTATTCCAAGAGCTTGGAAGCAACTTGGGCTGGTGGCAGGGGGGGAATGGGATAAGTTTTCAGGTCCCTTCCAACCCAACCCAGTCTGGTCACTCCTGAAGAAATTCTTTTCACGCAATAACCTAATTCAGATTTTCCCTTTGAACAAGCAAAATGATAATTAAAAACCCTCAAAAACCACTTTGAGAGGAAAAAGAGCAGTTACCTCTGTCTGTTCTGGATGTCAAGTCTGCCACCAGCCACGGTGCCTCTTCGGCCCCAGCCACGGTCCCTCTTCCCATCCCTGTGCTTTCAGCCAGCCTTACCCACCTCTCTCTTCCCACAGCTCCAGGAGAGCACCAAGCACTCCTCTCTCTTCCATTCCTCTTCAGGTCCATGATATATCCCATTTTGTGGGTTCTCTTCTTCTGCACTCTGGGTCTTCCCTTAGTTTGGGGCTGGAAGGTCTTACCAGGCCCGACCACAAGCCCAAGGTGACACACTGATGTTTCAGTGAGAGGGGAATTATGACCAACTCCCAAGCCAAAGAAACACAAAATGGGACTGTTTGGAAGCACCAGTTGGCAGAGCTCCCCAGGCAGCCCTGGGGCTGTGCCTGGGAGCAGATCAGGCTGCTGGGTGATGGGCAGGGAACGAGGAGCACCTGCCAGCCATGGCTCAATTGCTGAACATAGCCTAATCAAAGGGAATAAAACCTAAGGACATTCCCTCCTGCTGCAGCAAGGTCCAGAGCTTTGGCAGTGGTGGTTTTGTCCCTATAAATTGCGCAAACTGGGATCAGCAGTATGTGGAATTGGAATCTCTGCATGTGCAAATCCAGCTAGGTGTTCAGGAAAGCTTGGGAAAAAAAGTGGAAACTAAACCCAAACACATCCCTTTGCTCCAAAGTCTTGTTTTGATTAATTCCTGACTACTGCTAGATCATGGGATTGTTAAGTTTGGAAAAGACATTTAAGATCTTCGAGTCCAACCATCAACCAGCACCACCATCATGACCACCACTAACCACATCCCCAGGTGCCACATCCACAAGTTTTTTTTGACTCTTCCCTGGATAGTGACTTTTCCCCCCCTGCCCTGGGCATCTGTGCCAGGGATGGATAACCCTTTCTGGGAAGAAATTTTCCCTAATATCCTACCTGAACATCCCCTGGCACAACTTGAGGCTGTTTCCCCTCATTGTTTCCCTTGTCAGCAGCTCTGGGGAGTAGCAGGGATTGGGTACAAAGCTACAGCCCCTAATGCTTCCTTCAGGGGCAGCTGTGATGGGGTGAGGGGTTGGGAGCCACCAGCACACTCAGTTTGTAAGGTGCCATTAGCAGCCACACTAGAAATCCCCAGAGTGTTCTGGTTGGAGAGAAAAGGGTTTTAACCACCACAGGCATTATCTGGGATCTGGTGGGTAAATCTTGACAACTAAGTCCGTGTGTTTTCCATTGGCCTATTATCACTACAGGTCCAGGAAATCATTTTTCCTTTAAGACCATTCCCTTGTGTCACAGACCTCAGCCCAGTGATACCTTCAGCCTAGCCCTGTGGGGTGACAACCAGCACAACATGGGGCACCAACAGTGGCATTGAGGCAAACACAACCCTGAGAGCAACAACCCAACACTGTGACCAGCAACTGCCAAACTCATCTAATGAATGTCTGCACCAAACTTGATTCAGCACATTCTGCTCAGGTCTGTTGGTGTCTCGACCCCCTGTGCCCCGTGCTGGGGCCCTGCTGGCACCAGAGCCAGGCCTTGGGGTGTGATTCCCCTTTAATTAAGCACCACTGACAGGGAGTGCTGCAGAACTGTGTGCAGCAAATGTGGTGTGTGCCATCTGGAGCCCAGTCATGCTGCCTCTGCCTCGGGTGTGTGCCAGGGGACACAGCCCCCACACAGCCAAGGGACAGGTGAGGCACCAGCAGCCAAAAGAGGTAGGTCCAACATTAAAAGCCCGAGCTGGACCAGTGACACCTGCACTGACTCCCACAGGGCTCAGCTGAGGCACTGGGATGGCCACAGACTGACAGCACAGCCCAAGCAGCATCCCACACCACCATGGCCTTACATCCACACTAAACTGATCCCAGTGGGATAAACTCTGGCTGCAAACCAGGATAAAACCAGCCTTGTCATTTGGACAGCAGCTTGCCAAAGCATTTGCAGGTCTCAGTTTGCCCTAGGACATCAGGGTGCCCAGAGCAGCTGTGGCTGCTCCATCCCTGGGAGTGTTCCAGGCCAGGTTGGATGGGACTTGGAGTGACCTGGGCTCGTGGGAGGTGTCCCTGCCCATGGCTTTAAAATCCCTTCCCAAACCATTCCATGATTGTGTGACCCCATGGTCCCATCCAGGGAGCATAGCTGGAACCCCATCCTGTAGCCCCCACCAAGCAGTGAAGCCTCAGCTGGATACCAGCAAAGGGGAAAATGAGAGCCAAAAACATTGGTTAAAGGAGAGAAAAATGCACATTCTGCATCTTAAACTGGCTCTCCTTGAGTCTCCATTTGCACATGATCTTGTGAAAGTCGAATGACCAAGGCACCAGGGTAACAGCTCAGTACCCCTGGGGTTCAAGGACAGCCAACACTCCACACCCTCCGTTGGCCTGTGTGCTGGGGGAAACTCACTTGGTCCCTGATATTTCCTTTCCCAGCCCTCTCTCCTTGGGCATTGCCCTTGCTGTTACACAGGGTCCTGCTGCAGATCCATCAAACCTGCATCTGGATTCTGTACCAGGAGCAAATAGAAAATCCCTAACCACCTGTGCCTGGAAACAACCCTCTGTGTGTCCGCATGAGAACTGGATTCAATTCTCGACATCTTCTGGGGTCTTAGGTCTATTTGGCTACAGCACACAATTGTCAAGGGAAAATCAGGAACTAACTACCTTTCCAGGTTAAATGACTGGTGGACATGGATCAGTGTTCTGCCAACACCAGCAGCCAACCCTTGATGCTCTGGGGACAAACCCCTTTCCCTTGGCAGGCAGACACATGCTTCTATCCAGCTGTGGGCAGATACAGACAGGACCCCAGGAGTGATTTAACATGGAATTCTGAACTGTTGGCTAACATTTGGCTACTTCCACCATAAAATATGTTAGTACATATGCTGTTACCTGTCTTCAAATGCTCAGTCCTGTGAGAGCCTCAGTGCCAGAGCAGCTGTGTGAGTTCAAACCCTTCATCCCAGTCGACTGGCACAGGCAAAATCTTTAGAACTTGCTTTTTAAATCACTTTCCCATTTCAGCTGAGCCTCTGCTGCTGATCTCACACAAGGAGCTACACCACAGAAGGTGATGAGCTGAGAGCACATGATTTAAGGGAACATGTTAACAAAGATCATTATTAAATGCCTTCACATGGTAACATCCATTTGCTGACACGACTTTGAACTCAAGCCATCTGCAATCAAAGGTAATCATTTAGAGAAGCATTTTGGTGGGGAAAAACCCATGAAGCAAAGTTTTACTATTCATATATATTGACAGTGCACTGGGAAACTTGGAGAAACTTCAGCAAGTAGGAGGTGTTGACAACTGAGCATATAATAAGGGAAGGATTTGCAGGCACACAGTGCCACAAATATATCCCAGGCTGGTATTTGTCAAGACAGCCAAAGGGCTTTCAGCACATCCTCCAAAACCTTATTGAAATGGGTGCTATGGACTCCATCAGGGCCCTGGGGACAACTGCACCTTCCTCTGGTCCGGGTGTTCTTGTGTCCTCACACTGGTGGCATTGGCCTTTTGATCCCCCAACAAAGCCTGAAATTCCTACCACTCTGATATCTGCAGGTGAAGAACAAGCAGTTGCAAGTCAGGAAACTGCCAAGAGCCAACACAGACCAAATTCCACTGCAGAAGTGAAGTGTTCACAGAGTTCCTATGAAACTTTCACCTTCTGAGTGTATTTTAAGCCCCCACCATGCACTGACACACACGGAGGAGCCAAGGGGCAGAGGAGGGGCAGGCTGAGAGCCCTGACTGACAGCTGAGAGCCCTGATGGACAGCTCAGAGCCCTGACAGACAGCAGGGAGTGTCTCCTCACAGCGTCAGAAATAAAAGGCAAGAGTCACACTGACCCAACGTGTCTTCCAATTTCTGTCTGTGTTTTAATCCACGTCAGGAGAGGCATCTCATGGACTGCAAGGGAAAGGAATCTGGCTGGGATAAATGGCAGTAAAACCACAGAGGGAGCAGCAGCTGGGAAAGGAAAAAAACCCCACTTTCTTCTTTAAATCTAACACATTAAACAGCACAGAATAGAATCATAAGCACAGACTGTTTGGGTTGGGAGGCAGCTTAAAGCTCATCCCATCCCTCCCCTGCCCTGGGCAGGGACACCTCTCACCAGCCCAGGATGCTCCAAACTCATCCAGCCTGGCCTGGAGCACTGCCAGGGATGGGGAGTGTGTTTCCCGAGGAGGACAGGATGGCAGTAGGAAGCAGTTCTGAGACAGGCAGTGCATGGAGTTCAGCACACAGGAAACGCCTGAATCAGTTCCTCGGTGAGCACGGGCAGGTTATTTGTCACAGCAGTTCCCCACAGCGTGGAGCACCTGAAACACAACGCCCAGAGCTGCGAGGAGATGCGTCTGCAGCCACAGGCCCTGGCGCTCCCACTCCACCACCACCAGCTCTGCTGAGCAGCACACGGACCAGAAGAGGCAGCTGGGCCTCAGTGCCAGGCAGAGCCATCCCCTGCCCTGTGCCACCCCCGGCACAGCTCTGCACAGCTCTGCACCGCACAGCCGCAGAGCCACGCGGCCCCGAACACAACCAGCCTGCAAATGGGCTCTGCAAAGCCTTCAGGCAGCAGATGGGTCATGTGTGACTGAGATATATATAGCACACACTGTGCACGTATTAGACATGCACGAACATACACGGGCACTGAGAAACCAGCACTGATGGATACACAGAGAGGCACTGATGAACACAGGTAGGCACTGCCAGACATGTAGGCACTAATTAGAAACACATACAGGCACTGATCAACACAGGTAGGCACTCATATACACTTATAGCACTAACTGATAAACACATACAGGTACGAATAACAATTAACAAGCACTAATAAACACAAACAGGCACTAATAAACATACAGGCACAGATAAATGCATATGGGCACTGATTAACAAACACATGTAGGCACTAATCAGTAAATAGATATAGGTACTGATCAACACATACAGACACTGATGGACCCTGATTAATAAACACATCCAAGCACTAATTAATAAACCCAGGTAGGCACTCATTAATAAACACGTCCAGGCACTCATTAGTAAACACATCCTGGTACAGGCACAGATAAATGCATATGGGCACTGATTAACAAACACATGTAGGCACTAATCAGTAAATAGATATAGGTACTGATCAACACATACAGACACTGATGGACCCTGATTAATAAACACATCCAAGCACTAATTAATAAACCCAGGTAGGCACTCATTAATAAACACGTCCAGGCACTCATTAGTAAACACATCCTGGCACTCATTAATAAACACACCCAGGCAAGCAGTGATCACCAGCCCCAGCAGGCACTAACCTCGCGCTCCATCATGACGCACTGAGGGCAGCACCAGTCCTTGCCTGCAGAGCACTTGGCATAAACCTGTAGGCTGCTCCTGGCACACACATTTAAAGGGATCTTTTACGATTCACGCTGCAGAAGGCTAAAATCCATCATCCATCCCTGCTGCGCGCGGCTGTGCGTTCCCTCTGGAGAGCGCGGTGGGATGGGCAGCAGCGAGGGCACGGCGGAGCCCAACGAGGACACGGTGGAGCTCAGCGAGACGCGGAGCAG
>NW_008654791.1:0-7812 GCF_000695815.1 Acanthisitta chloris
TTTCCCTTCCCTTTCCCTTCCCTTTTCCCTCTCTTCCCTCCCACCTCCGAAGGTGATGCTCTCCTGGACGCTGGAGAGTCCATGAAGCGCCTGGCTGAGGTGAAGGACTCTCTGGACATTGAAGTCAAACAGAATTTCATTGACCCCCTCCAGAACCTGTGTGACAAGGACCTGAAAGAGATCCAGGTAAACACCTCCATGGGTTTTCTTCCTCATCTCTTTGGTTTCTGGACTCTCCTGGTTCTTAGTGCATGGAACCACATGCTGTGCCATGGTGGGAGTCAAGACAACTCTTAGAGTTATCCCAGGGAAAATAACCTCCAACTGCTGCTCCAGTGCTTGTCTCTGCCCTGATTTCATAGATCTAATTTAGACATCCTTGCTCTAAGAGTCAGGGAATGCCCAGAACCCACATTCCTGATCTCCAGAGATCCCTGTAGCTCCTGAGGAGCTGCAAGTAGCTGGACATCTCTTCACTTTCCCAAAATGTTTATGTAGGGAACACCCAGGCTGCTCCTGCAGTGGAAAGGGGCTGAAATCACTCCCCATGTCCATGTGTTGAGGATCTGCTCCTCACAGCAGCTCTCCATCATGCCCTGGAGCTTCTCTCCCACCTGGAGCCAAGGTGGGACCACAGGAGTGTGTGCTCTGAGATCAGATGTCTGAAACCAATGCACTCAGCCTGTAACCAGAGCTGCCCTCCAGCAGGAGAGCTTGGCTCCTCCCAACCTCTGGCTTCTCCTGCTTTCCTCTTCATCTCCATCTTGGTGGAGGTGTTGGTCCCAAAGGGACTTGGCAGTGCTGGTGGCACAGCTCAGTGGGAGCCAACAGTGTGCACAGGGGGCCAAGGAGGCCAACTCCCGGGCAGGGTGGGAGAGAGGTGAGGGTTGTCTCTCCTGCCATGACTGCAGGGAGAGGACTAGAGGGAATGGCCCTAGACAGAGTCACAGAAGATGTTTGGAAAGATGTTTTCCCTCTTAGGTTGTTCAGGCACTGGAATATTGCCCAGGGAGGTGGTAGAGTCACCATCCCTGGAGGTGTTTAAGAGGTGTCTGGATCTGGTGCTGGAGGATCTGGTTTAGGGGTTAGAGCAGTGACAGGTTAATGACTGGACTTGATGACCTTGGAGGTCTCCTCCAACCTTGCTGACTCTCTGATTCCATGCTCCTGTCCCCAGCACCACCTGAAGAAACTGGAGGGCAGACGCTTGGACTTTGACTACAAGAAGAAGCGACAAGGCAAGATCCCTGACGAGGAGCTTCGACAGGCCATGGAGAAGTTTGAGGAGTCTAAGGAAGTAGCAGAGACCAGTATGCACAACCTCCTGGAGACTGATGTGAGTGTGGGGAGCACTGAGCTCCAGGGGTTCTGTGTCTCTGTGGGTGGGACCTCTCAAGGGATGCACAGGTTAGACATTCATTCCCACTCTGGTCCTTGGTTCTGGCCTTCCACCCAGCTCATGGCTGGACAGGCCTGTTCTGATCCAGCTCTTGGCCAGAGGAGAGGCTGTGGCTTGTACCACATGTGTCTTCTCTCAGTGTGCTCATGGGAGTGACTTTGGGCAGGTAGCACAGCTTACCTGGGCAGAATCTCACAGCTGGGAAAGCCCAGAGTGGCAGGAGGTGTCCTGTATCCTGCTGAGCTTGACCCAAAACCTCCTCATCTGCCCATTGCTCACCTTCCCCAGTGTGGTCTCAGGTCTAAGTACAGTGCAGGAGTGTCCTGTCCCTGGGGACAGCAAGGTGTGACTCCAGCTTGGTGTGACTCCCACAGATCGAGCAGGTGAGCCAGCTCTCAGCCCTGGTGGATGCCCAGCTGGACTACCACAGACAGGCAGTGCAGATACTGGACGAGCTCGCGGAGAAACTCAAACGCAGGTGAGTCCCAGGAGGCCACAGATACTCCCAGCTCTCACAGCCAGCAGCTCTCCCTGTGGTACTTGTCCATAAACACCTGAGTCTGCCTTGGCATCACAGAATCCTACAGTGGTTTGAGTTGGAAGGGACCTTGAAGGTCATGGAGTTCCACCTCTCTGTCTTCTAGACATCTTCCACTAGCCCACGTTGCTTCAAGCCCCATCCAGCCTGGCCTGGAACACTCCCAGGGATGGAGCAGCCACAGCTGCTCTGGGAAATCCATTCCAGTGCCTCAGCACCTCACAGGGAATCTATTCTCTGGTGCTAAAGCCACTTGTTGAGCTTCAGTCCAGACCTACTCCTTCCAATTGAACTGGAGTTGAGTTTGGCAGGGTGGAGAAGGGCTCATGGCTCCTTGAGGCATTGATCCCATGTGGGAGTATCCCCCAGAAAGTGCCTTCTGGCCAGACCCAGGATTGAGTCAGAAGTTGCATCACACAGTTGGAGAGACACAAGCTGGACATGCCTCTCACCCTGTGTCACCTGGACCTGCCCAGCCTGGAGCCTTTGTGCCATTATTAGCTCCAGCTGTGACTTGAACTTTGGCCAAACCCATGACCCAGAGACATCCATGGCACAGGCTCCACTTGCTCTAAAGACCAGAAAGTTGCTTCACTTAAGATCTAAAGTTACTCTAAAGCCCCAGAAGATAGTGAAGATGACTTGTTGACCACAGCCCAATAGCAGAGCACCTCCACCACCTCCTTGAGGTCCTCCAGAACCTACTTTTCCCACCAAGCCTATTCCCTCCTGGCCACATGCAAACGTGGCTTGTTGCTGGGTGAGCTGGTGCTGACAGGCACACGTGTGCCTGTGGTGGTGTTGGCACAGGGAGCAGCCCTGGAGCTGTCTGGTCTTGCTGCTCTTCCTGGAGTGTGTGACCCCCCAGCAGCCCTGGGGCACCTTTGGTTGCTGCCAGGTGCCAACACCCTCGGAGGAGCTGTTGAAACACAGAGAGAGGTGGTTTGCACAGCTGCTCTGACTTGCTCTGTGTCACCTGAGCCAGGAGCTTGGCTGAGGAAGGAGTGGCTTCCCTGCAGAGCCAGGAATGTGCCTTCCTCAGCCTGGATATCCTTGGATAAAGCCAAGGCAACTTCTCTCTCCTAGCCATGCTGTTCTTTCCCTCCTCCAAGAAAACTGCTGAGTGGATCCTATGTCTGGTTTGAATTAGGAGGAGCTTGGAGGATCCTGCCAAGTCTGAGCTTTCAAACTACAGCACTAGTGTCCTCTGCTGGTCTGAATTCCTCAGCATTCCATAGCAAAGCTTGGGAACTGTGGCCTTCCCAAAAGGCCAAACCCTGGGCAAGACCAAACTTCCAAACCCCCAGCACAGAGGGTTATGCAGATCCTTATCCCCAGACCACTTTCCCCTCTGTGTAGCCACTGGAGAGGAAAAATATGGTGTTGATCTCATCCCATTCCATTCCTCATTTGACTTCATCCCCATTTCTCCTCCTTCTTGCAGGATGAGGGAGGCCTCCTCACGTCCCAGGAGGGAATACAAGCCCAAACCCAGGGAGACATACGACTTTGGAGACACTGACCAATCCAACGGGGGCTTCTCCTGCAATCCCACCCCTAAAGTCTCAGGTGAGGTTGTCCCAGCTGTGTGTGCTGCAGCCCCTGGAGCAGCCTCCTGGGGATGGAGAGGAACAACTCTGCCTGTGCAGGATGTTTCTGCTGTGCCTGGTGGCTCTGGAAGACGTCAGAAATGCCTCTGGATTGGGCTGTTTTCTCTTGGGACACAGCAGCCTTTGTTGTATTGGCTTTTGGGGATGGCCCAGGGAGCTCTCCAGCCTGGGCCAGTCAGTGCCAGACAGGAAGATGAAACCTGGGCCAGTCCGTGCCCAGATAGTGCCAGACAGGAAGGATGAAGCCTCTCTCCCTCCTTGTCTTCCATCCCTTTGCATCCCTCCCTCCCTAGGCCTGGCAAGGCAGGAGGGTTTCTAACAGCATGTGGGCCACCCCATTTCTCCTAACACATCCTCCCTGGGGTCCTGCCTTTCCCTCTCTCCACTTCCCAGTGTTTTAAGCATGTCTCTTTTTTGTTTGGAAGCAGCTTCCTCCTCTTTCCGATCCGACAAGCCGTCCCGGACCTCCAGCAGGAGTATCCGTGAGTTTCCTCCCTCTACACTGCATGATGTGTGATCAGCTCTGCCCATCCTGCTCTCCCCATCCTCCTCCCCTCATCCTGCTGCTTGGAGCTGCTCTTCCCTCCAGTGCTGAGCCTGAGCTGAGCTCAGTGAGCTCCAGATTAACCCAGCCAAGCTCTGTTGGGATTTTCCACCCCAAAATTGGGTGGAATCTTGCTCACCTGGAGGAGCTGAAGCATCATGATCTTGCTGCTTGGAGCTGCTTCTCCCTCCAGTGCTGAGCCTGAGCTGAGCTCAGTGAGCTCCAGATTAACCCAGCCAAGCTCTGTTGGGATTTTCCATCCCAAAACTTGGGCCCTGCTCACCTGGAGGAGCTGGAGCATCATGCAGGCATGTCCTGATCCACAGGGATCATCACATGCTTTTCTCACACACCTGATTTTCCTGGTTTTCCAAGCATCCAGCCTGGATCTCTCCCATCTGCCCACCCCATTCCCCTGTGGAAGGCTGGAGGGAGCAGGCAGAGCCTCAGCACGTGGAGTTTGTGGTGTGTGGTCCCAGCTGGGCCTTGAGGAGACTCAGAGAGGTTGTGGAGTGGTGTAGGGTCCATAATTCGTCCATAAGTCCTGCTGGGATCCCAGGTTGGGATCCCCCAGATGGGGAAGGCTCGTGGTGGAGATGGAGCAAAGGAGGCAGGAGGAGCCTTGTGTAGGGATGTGGTGGTGGGACCAGCCTGGTGGTTTGGGGAGTTGTCTCAATCTGCTTGGCTGCTGCTTTTGGTGTTTTCTGAGTGCTCTTCTCATGCTCTTGCTGTGGATCGTGGAATCATGGAATGGTTTGAGTTGGAAGGGAACTTTAAGATCATCTAGTTCCACCCCCTGCCATGAACAGGGACACCTTCCACTAGCCCAGGTTGCTCCAAACTTAATCCACTGGAACTCTCCCAGGGATGGAGCAGCCACAGCTGCTCTGGGAAATCCATTCCAGTGCCTCAGCACCTCACAGGGAGGAATTCCTTCCCAATATCCCATCTTTCCCTGCCCTCTGGCAGTGGGAAGCCATTCCCTGTATCCTGTCACTCCATGCCCTTGTCCAGACTCCCTCTGCAGCTCTCTTGGAGCTCCTTTAGGCACTGGAAGGGGCTCTGAGGTCTCCCTGGAGCTTCTCTTCTCCAGGCTGAACACCCCCAGGGATATCTAGCAGCCAGATGTGCTGACCTTAAGCACTTCCAGGGATATTGAGCAGACAGATGTGCTTGGCTGCTGGGGCTGTTCCCTTGTCCTGGCTGGGAGAGCTCTAGCCCAGGCCAGCAGGGATGGACATGGAGGTCCTGCAGGCCTTGGTCATCTCCAGCTCAGTCCCTTTCCAGTAGGATCCTTCCAGCTGCAAAGCTGAATCCCAAGACGTCAATGCACAGCTTTCTTTCCACAAAAAAATCCCTTTGCAGCCTATAGGTGATGCCTAAATCCTGGAGCTGAGATGGGACAATGAGACTTTGGGTCTCTCCCCACTTTTGGGGCCTCACACACAACACTGAGCTGCTGATTGATTTGAAATCCTGTGGCAAGTCCTATCCTCTCCCTCCTGTCATCTTCAGGCTTGGGGTCCCATCTCCAAAGCAGAGGGTCCTTCTCCATGGCCAACCCCAACTCCCTGTCATGTTCCCTCATGTCCAGAGGGATAATGTGGCTTTCCACCACCTTTTCCAGCGTGGTGTGCAGATCCAGGTTGGAGTTTGATAGGATTTTAAAGGTTGGAATGGACTTTAGAGAACATCTACTCCCAATCCCCTGCCCTGGGCATGGACACCTCCACACTAGACCCACTAGAGTTTAGCTTGGAGTGAAGGAAATCCATAATCCAGGCAGGAACAGCAGCTTGGGATAGTGGAGGCAAGGATTTGTG
Organism: Acanthisitta chloris; assembly: GCF_000695815.1. Lineage (NCBI taxonomy): Eukaryota > Metazoa > Chordata > Aves > Passeriformes > Acanthisittidae > Acanthisitta > Acanthisitta chloris. The sequence continues at coordinate 5,915 of NW_008654791.1, forward strand.
CTGGGAGAAGGGTGTGAGGGAAGTTGGGGGAGCAGGGTAGCAGCAACTGGAGTTGGTACTTCATCCTTGGAGCAAGGTGAAGGGCAAGGTGACACCAGCCCTGCAAATCCAGGCAGGAACAGCAGCTTGGGATTTATGCTGGGAGAAGAGTGTGAGGGAAGTTGGAGGAGCAGGATAGGAGGAACTGGAGTTAGCACTTCATCCTTGAAGCAAGGTGAAGGGGTGGTGGAGGCAGGAATTTATGCTGGGGGAAGGGTGTGAGGAAAGTTGGAGGAACAGGATAACAGCAACTGGAGTTGGGACTTCATCCTTGGAGCAAGGTGAAGGGCAAGGTGACACCAGCCCTGCAAATCCAGGCAGGAACAGCAGCTTGGGATGGTGGAGGCAATTTGTGCTGGGAGAAAGGTGTGAGGGAAGCTGGAGGAACAGGATAAGAGGAACTGGAGTTAGCACTTCACCCTTGGAGCAAGGTGAAGCTCCAGGTGGCACCACGCTCCTGTGCCATGCCTGGATCCAGCATCTGTGAGAGGAATCCCTGGATCTGGCAGAGCCAGGGCTCGAGGAACATGCTGTGCAGAGGGTCCTGGCTCACCTGTGTCCCCCCCTTTCCCCCCAGCCCCCCTGGACCAGCCCTGCTGCAAGGCTCTGTACGACTTTGAACCGGAGAACGACGGCGAGTTAGGCTTCAAGGAGGGAGATATCATCACTCTGACCAACCAGATCGACGAGAACTGGTACGAGGGCATGATCAACGGCCAGTCAGGCTTCTTCCCCCTCAACTACGTGGAAGTGCTGGTCCCACTACCTCAGTGACACGGCACCACCCCCTCCATTCCACCTCCTTCCCACCGAGTCCCTCCTCCAGCTCTCCCTGTGCTCCCCACCAGGGTCAGAGCCAGGAGGCTCCACCGGCTCCTTCCCTTCAGCAATTTGGTTCTTTTCTTGATTTTATTTTTGTCCTTCTGGTGCTTGAACTTCGGTACTTTGCTCTCCCTCTCAGCCCCACCAGTGTCACAGGTCTCCTCTCCCTGTCTTTCCTTTGGGTCCAGCACCTGGATGAGGCAGCTGGGAGAGCCAGGATGTGTCCTTCCCACGTGGGGATGTATGGCCCAGTGGCAGGGAACAAACAGCATCCCCAAGGGGCAACCTCCTACCCTATGTGGAACACTACCCCTGTCCCCATGGTTCTCCAGGCAGGATCCAGGTTTTCCCTGCTCCAGGGGGCTCAGGATGCTGTGGCACAGGAACACTACAACACCCACCAAACACTAAGTCAGCCCTGCAGTGCGGGTGCTGAGCCCTGCTTGGGGTGCTGAGCCCTTCCTGGGGTGCTGAGCCATCCCTGCCCACCCTGGAGGGAGAGTAGGGATGCTCCTTCTGCCCTTCCTGGGGTGCTGAACCTTCCCTGGGGCTCTGAGCCATCCTGGAGGGACAGTAGGGATGCTCCTTCTGCCTTTCTTGGGGAGATGAGCCCTTCCTGGGGTGCTGAACCCTTCCTGGGGCTCTGAGCCATCCTGGATGGACTGTAGGGATGTTCCCTGCCTGCTGTTCTCCCCCTCCCCACAGAGCTCCACTCCAAAGGGAGATGCTGCTCCTTCTACCCATGGATTTGACTGGACCTCAGGCTTTTCCTGCTCCAAACTCCCAAGTCCATCCGAGTTGGGGGATCAGTTGGAGGGGGAAGGAATTAAGCCACAGCCTGGGGAGTGACCCTAGGGGCACAGCACGTTGTGGCTTCTCTCCCCCAGCATGTCCTTCCCTCCCTGAGGAGCCACCAGCACCCTGTGCTGCAGGGCTGGGGCTCACCTGGGCCTCATGTGCCTTTCCTGTGCCCCCACAGCCCCAGCCTGGGGTGGTCAGTGCCCCCTGTGCCCCCAACCCTGCCCCACAGCCCCAAC
>NW_008654792.1:0-3197 GCF_000695815.1 Acanthisitta chloris
GTGCTGTGTCCCCAGCGAACTGTTTCCCGTCCCAACATTGTCACTCTAGACAGAGCCCTGATGTATCGCAATGGGACATAAAGCAGGAGAGAAGTACGTGATAGGGCCCATAATTGCTTCAGTGGTTCTACTTGGTCTAAGATCCCATCTCTCACCAGCACTTTCTATTTCATACCTGAGCAGAAGTGACTTACGTTGAAGGGAAGATAAACTCTAACCCTGCTAATACTGTCTCCATAAAATTTGGGCTGTACAAACAAATACTTCTGTGTGCATTGCTTTTATCTTCACTGAGTGCACTAGAGATAGTGAAAATGGATTTTTATCTCCTCTGCTTTCCAAAGACTTGCAGCCTCAGTCTCTACAGCTAAGGCTGGGCTGAGAGTGCAGCCTGGGCCATGCCTACACTCTGCAAGAAGCCCTGGAGGCCATGGCTGATCCGTTTCCTTGTGCTTTCCCCTTCCTGGCAGTATCTCAGGTTACAAAAAAAAACCCCAAGCCACCACAACCCCCCCTCCCCAAAAAAAAACTCTACATAAAAACCCCAACAAAAAATGCCTTTTACCCTTCTCACCCCATTGCTTGCTTGGAGAGCAGCAGGTTTGAGGAAGAGCATCAGGTTTCCTCTCCTTTTTCTATACTTGCAGCATATGACACCCCACAAACCACCTCCAGCTTCACTGTGTGGGAGGAAGAGTTTTAATCCTATTGGTGTAGTGTTATGTAAAGCCAAAATGTAGCCAAACATGTTTCTATGGACTATTATAGTCCTATTTAAAGAGCAGCCTGTGCATCCCAATGAGGTCTCAAGTCATTTATTCTAGTCGATTCAACATGCACTGACAGAAGGAAGGTCTAAGAAAACCAGTTCTGTATGTTCAAAAATGTCATGTGGTGGAATTTCACATACCCTATATGGCCAGGCCCAGTCATTAATATACCCACAGTTATGGAATACACTTTTAGCCTTACAAAATGAAGCTAAAAATGTAGTCTTAGTCTTCTTTACTGAAAATTTGTAAATTTATTCCTCTTAACTCTATGTATCGGGCAAAAAAATATTCTACATTGGAAGGTGTTGTTCTTTTGACTTCCTGCACTAAACAAGTCCTTTCAGCATTTTCTCACAGGCTGTGCCTTTGAAATCTTTTAACCTTTTGCCTACTCCATTGGTGTTTATAGCTTTCTCAAGGCATAGCCAAGGGTCACCATGTCTCAGTCAAAGCCTTACCAGCAGTGCTGTACCCTTCTCCAATTTTGAGAGTATCCCACCTTTTTTTTTCTTAAAAGTAGTTAATGGAGAAATCATTAACTAGAAGTGTGTCCCACATGACAGGCTCTGCCAGTTACACAACAAAACTGGCTAGCAAGGATTTGAGTTTGCTTTTGTTCTGTATGCATTTATAGTGCTTTTATTTGCATGCTGGTTTTAGGCTTCTTATAAGGATGTCAAAAAACATACAAAAAACCTCCTTAATGTATCATATTTGTAGCTTTCCTTTTACCCAGTTTAGCCTGTTCAACAGAAAAATTAGATTGGATTTGACATGAGTTGCTCTTGACAAGTCCATGTTAGGTGTACTTTTAAGCCTGTTGTTCCCTGAGTGAACATTAACTGATAGTTTAATATGTTATTCTAGCAGGTTTTTTCAATATCAGAATTAGGCCATTTGACTTACAATGTGTTAGTTTGTTGTTAACTCCTTCGCTACAGAGATGTTCTCTTCTCCGGGGCAGGACTGGCTTGTCCTCTCCGTCAGCTGAAGAAAAACCACTGATCATGTCAAGCTGCTTCTGCGAGGGCCTGGTGGACCTCAGAGCAAGTTTCATTAGGTTCTGCCAATTTTTTGTAAAATATGTTTCACCTGTTCTTTTCCTGGTCTGAACTGTGTTCTAGCTATTTTTTTCACACTGAATTTAGACCTATTTTGAGTTATTATTACTACACATCTGCTTTTACCTGTCATGGTCTCTTTCTGCATTATTTAGTGACTGCAATTTCCTTTGTTTTATTTTATTTTCTGATGCTTTTATCAAACTCCTTTAATTGCCTTTATGTCCCATGATAGTTGAAACTGATTTCATAGCTTTCTGATTCTGTTATCTGCAGGCTGACACTTTCTTTATTTCATCTAGTCATATGCCCTTTTGTCTATCTACTGTATGTTCCCTGTCGATTTTTAGGTCATTATGTGCTTGTGAATAAGTCAGTGTATGAGGATGGCGCCTATGTTTTTTTTCTAATTAGGACAGGTAATTATAGCTGGTTTGGTTTTCAGACAGACACCCTGCAATCTTTTATCCCTTAGGTTGTCTTCACAAATACCCTGCCTTCCATTTCCTGGAATTTCTTCCTGGAATTCTCATTGCATTCGTTTGTTTCTTGTTAGCCTTGTACTTCTGACCTGTGTGAGAACATACCTCCAAAGTTTATTAGCCTGTCCAGTTATTCTCCTTATTTTTGCTTAGCCTTTGGACAGGCCGCTACATTTTTAATTCACTTACTTTTACTGCCTGTTGTTCCCTTAAACTGTTCCTCACTAGATTTGCAAGCTGGTGTTCTTGAATTCCCTTCCTTGATTTTAGCAGATAGACCCTAGAGCTGTCTAGGAGTTACTCTACATGGGGCACTCTCTAATAACAGTGGCATAGCTAACATTTCTGCTCATCATCTCTTGCTGCCAGCACACATATGCTCCCTCCTGAACTGCTGCCTGCAGCTGGGGGAATGGAGGAGAGCACCCCTGGATCCTTCATCGTTGATTCCACAAGTCTTCAGTGCTAGCACACCTAGTGCTGGCAGTTTTGCCCACAAAAACGTTATGGACCTGCATAAAGTAGCCAGGGCTGGGTGAGCCTGAATTTTGTGTCTGTGAGGAGGTGAACTGTTTGATGATTGGTCTGTTTAGCAAATTAATTGTTTCTCCCTCGGAAGAGAGTCTTCATATCCCACATTCCCTGTTTCTGTGTGGGGAGGTGGCAGGGGTGATCCTCCTAGCTGCAGGAGACATATGGCCCTTCCTCTCTCCTCATCCCAGAACTGTGTCTCAGGAATCAGCACTTCTTGTCCTCAATAGATGCGGATCCAGCTGCTGAGTAGAGCAGCCTGCAATATTTCTCTTTTTCAGGCATATCTTACCTTCCTCTTGACATGCCTTTGCAGGCACATGCATGGCAGCATGTCCCTGTCAGGGAAA
>NW_008654792.1:3217-45372 GCF_000695815.1 Acanthisitta chloris
AAAATCAGGAAGGAAGAATGTGTTATGGACATCGGAGAGCAATCTACTATTGCTATGTGGTAGTTAAGCTTCTGACAATAAAGTCAGTCCTAGAGGATGTATCTGATAAAACTCTTAAAACATCTTCTGGGGAAAATGATGGTGCCTATTCTCAGCTGTGGAAAGAATTGCAAGGAAACATTATTTGGAGTGTTGCATGACAGACAAGGGAACAACAGTTAAACAAGCTGTTCAAGAAACCGTGACTTTGGGACTGAAGTAGTTGATACTTCCCCGCTATGGTAGCTGCAAAATTGCAGAAAAATACAAAGAAAAGATATATTGCTCTGACAGTCTTCCTAGACCTTGTAATAAAATACCTGCTCATTAAAGTGGGCACAAATTGCCTGGCAGGTAGATGAGAAGATCGACTAGAGCCATTGACTATGACATTTAATCGGCCTGCAAACTCAAATTGAACCAAGCAAGAGCACAGCTGGGTGTGACACTTGCGTTTGTCTTTGCATCTTTGATTACAGGATATATTATCCCTACCTGCTGGCATGATGCTTTAGCAGTTTTATTCCACATGGAGCATGCAGCAGGAACTAAGTAGATTGAACACCTGAGAATGCCGAAAATAAATAATAAATAACCTCTGTGAGATGCATGGTCAGCCCTGACATGTTTGCAAAGGCATCCTAGTAGAAATATGACTTTAGTATTGGTCTAAAGAAAACTGAAATAAATACTTAACTAAATCACACTAGGAGAAGCTATACCTCCTTTTAGAAAGCATTTTCTGAAATGCAGAAATGCTCTGTTCAGTGCTAAAAACTATAGCCACTAGCAGGTAGCAGTTCTCAAACTGACTGATCATAAAGCTGGTATTTTGTTGGCATAGAAGACAAGTATTTCAGGCAATTGTTGCAATTATCACTGCTTTTCCCTGCCTTACATGCAAAAAGACCTGTCTGTCATGATTACATGATCTGAACACTTGAAGCTCTTATTAGCATAATTATTCCTGTTATTATAAACTCTGTAGGTAGGAGTCACAGAAGCTCTGGTTCTAATACGATCTATATCATGCATAGAAAGCAGCTGGTGCTGTGCTGTGAAAACTGTAATGTCCAAAGTTGTACAGACAAGGGGAAGCAGAACAGAACACTTTGGAAGAGAGGCAGCTGGGTTTGTAGCAAGGTTGTGCTTTTTCTCATGCCTGGGAAGCAGCCTGGATGGCTGGAAGCCACTGCTCAAGGGTGGGAGCAGCTACCCACTGCTGTGCTCAGTGCCAGCTGTGTGAGGGGTGGGAAAACCCCAACTCAACCCAACCCACCCCTCCCCACCCCAGACTGTATCTTCCCCTGCTTAAGCCTGCGGTACAACTATTCTTAAGGGCAAGTTTTCTCTTGGGAATTTTTTTTCCTAAAAGCCAACTGGCTGTAGATGAAGGAGGCACCCTGCACAAGTAGCACTTCATGTGTGTGGTGCAGGAGAGCCTTGGGGCTGGCTGGAGGATGGTCACACATGGTAAAAGAGACAGCCAAAATTGCAGCTGAAATTGCCTAAGCTAACTTCATGCTGAAATATGTGTGATGGCTATGCCAATCTGTGTTTTACTATCATGGATACTGATATTAAGTGTTTTAAGATTTTTTTCGTAGGCTGAAGCTCATCTCTACAGTTTACTTATTTAATTCACTTGTTTAATAGTGCTTCAGATGAGATAATTTTAGAATCTGCTTTTAAATATATAGCTATATTGCTAGGGTTGTTTAGAAGACAGTAGGTCTTACAACAGGAAAAAAATTTGATTAATGGGTTTATTCACAAGTTATTTATACTTGCAGTTGGTAATGTAGAGACAAGTTCTAAGCTACAAGGATATATTGATTCCTATTTAATAAATGGACCTTTAAAGCTGTATTTGTTTTTTAACTTATATTCTTCAGTAAAGAAATTGTTATAATAAAGGTCATTTTTTTTAATAGTCATGCACCCACATTCATGTGAGAAGCACCAAATTGCTCTTTCTACTATCACACCACTGCATTACTGGTATCCCTGAAAAAAATGTGGATAATTGTCTTGCGTTTGGGAAGGAAGGGATGAGGACTGCTTATTCAGCCAGGTGAACTCTGTACTTTATATTGCTAAATTGGGTCAGCTGGGGTAAGAGAGCCTCTTGTAACACTGCCTTGCAACATTCTCCTCCTTGACTCAGTTGGAGAAGCTTCTGTTACAGTAAATTGACATAGTCCCTTCATTACTATAATTACCATGTCCTTAGGAGCAAGAACAGCAGGGCTGGTGGTGCTCCCTTGGCAGGATGCATCTCCTAGCAGGTGTCGGAGTGGGCTGCAAAGCAGAGATGGTGTCCTCATTATGGAAAACCTGCCTTGGTGATGAATCCAACAGGATAAAAAAAATTAGAAATACTATTCTATTCCATTAAAAAAACCCCAATTTCCAATTTCTGAGGAAGGAGTGTCAATGATGTGGCATGAACCTCTCAAGTAAGGTTGTGAGGAGGTTTACTTCCTCCATTACTGCCTAGCAAAGTGTGTGCTGAAACACTTGTACTTCATGAAGAAAATTAGTCATGGATTTTCTCTCAAGCTTTCTATGTCCTTAAAGTGCTTTATCCAATAAAAACACCCCACAGATTGTAAGGAGAGGCATAAAATCACAGTTCTGACTGATGACAGAAAGTGAGGGGTCAAAGTTGAGACACTGGTAAATAATGTCAGTCGTTTTAGCTATGTAATCCTTTCCTCATGACTCATGAGTCTTTATTGAATTGAATAAGTATAAATTTAGTAGAACATAATAAAATATGTTTTGGCATGTTTCACTAATAATAACTTCCTAGTTCCTGGTAACTTGTCTCTCTCAAGCCTAAATAACCCATGTGAGGCTGGAGGATAGCCAGGAGAGGAGGAATATTCCTGATAGAAAAGCACAGTTCTGTGGTTTTCTCCCCTTCCAGCCCTTCCCCAGTTAAAGAGCAACTACCTAAACTACTGCCACTGGAAAACCTTGAACATAAATATTGGTAGGATTGATCTAGGGAAAAAACCAAAAAGAGATTAGCATGTTTGAGACAAAAATGCAGATTACACCAGTGCTCAGTTTGGTCTAATTACAGTATTGTTGGTTGTGTTTATGTTAGGGCCAGTTTTTCTCTTGATGGACCGAGATTTCTCTGATTCACTGGAGCAAAACAGTATCTAGGATGTCCCTGACTTACCAGAGGAAGCCAAAGGTCTTTGGTTGAATTGGTAATACGTATCCAGATAGGGACCCTGAAATCACCTTTGGCCTGTTTCTTTAACTAAAAGAAAGGGGCAAAATTTCAGTAGACTACAGTGGATAAACAAACCGTGGGCATACAAGATGAGTAACTTGAAAGTAAACATATCAAAGTCCTTTCCAAAGCTACTGAGATCAAAGTGAAATAAACAATAGGTCCAGGTGGACTTTTACAAAGTCATTCAGGACTCAACAGAGAGTTATCTAGGCTTGTACAAGCCTAACAGAAAAAAGGGAAAAAAAGAAAAACAAAAAAAGTAGAGATTCAAGTGTGTATACTTTAAAAAAAATAAATATGCATTTTACCCATGTACACAAATGTGCACATGCAAAAGTGAGATGCGTGATTATAGACAACCTCCAAACTATGCAGAGGGTCCTTTTATGAGAAAGATTTGAAATGTTATGTCCTACAGATGTCTGAGTTCATCTTTTGTTCCAATAAATATTACTACTAGGTGGTGATGCTACCGCTTCAGTTCACAAGGACTGTCTTGTTTTTTACAAGAGATATCTTGGTTTTCACGCTGAGCACCTTATAAATTAAATACAAGAGCTTACATCCAAAAGCTGTGCGATACCTAACTACTGATCCTTGGCACCTGGACTGGATGGCAATATCTGCCCTGCACACAGAGGGAGTGTGAACCCTGCTGGAGTGGAGGCCAAAACTTTCACACTTAGCAGGAAGCTCAAAAAACTGAACCAAAAAGAAATTTGGAGTAGAGGAATGTCTTTATTGTGACACCCTTCCTGTGACTTTGGTGCTGCTTTCTGCTCAGAGTGTCCCTTCTGAAGGCTGTGCAGAAGGGCATTTTTACAACCTGCTGAAACTAACTCCTGCTTTTCTCTGGAAAGCTCAGGAGGAGGCAGTGGGAGCATCATATCTGCATCATGTGAACCCTTGTGATCCCAGTACTTAACCAAGAGTGCTGCAGATTAGAGCAGGGAACCCCATCAGCTCCCTCCTCAGGCTGGTGTTGGTCAGACCTACACCCCGACCGACCTCCCAGGAGCATGCTGCAAGCTTCCAACAGTGTAGGCTTCTTTAAGGCCCTTTGGTTTAAAAGAGGGACTGTCACTTCACAGGAGGGTGCCCCAGTGGGGGTGGCTATGCAGCACTTCCATACTGAGTGGCAGCTCTGCACAAATTTCTGCCACATCATACCTCAAGAAAGCTGCTACAGCAATGTTTGTCACAGAGATGGAACAAGTCTCACTAGGTGTAATCTTTAGTGTTTAGGATTTACCAAAATAGTTCTTATGGGAATTGCTAATATTCACCATCTTGAATCTGAGGAGAGGAGTGACGTAATGTTTTCCCTGGAGAAGCACCTTTCACAGTCACTATGAATTACGATGAATTTGCATTTGTTATTTGATAATTTACTTCCTTTCTTCATACCCCTTTTTTTTTTTTTTTAAGACCCAGCTTGCTGTGATTTGGATTTTGCAGCCTCCCAGTGTATCTGTCTTGGTGTATATCTCATAGATGTGCAGAAGCTGCATAAAGTAAGTCAGTTCACAAGTTGTCACTTAGCTCCAGGCCTTGGAAATTTAAGAATTCAAGGTTTTGTAGTCTAATTTTCATTCTCTTTTAAACCACTTTATTCTAAGTGGAGAGCTTATTTGAGATAGACCATTATTTATCTCTTTGTACTGGAAGGTTTCACTCATGTTTCATGTCTGTTTGTTTAAGGCCCTCCTGTGGTTCACAGGATTAGTGCACTAGTAATGCTATTGTAATTTATTTGGGGTTTAAGGCAGTGAGTTTTTACTTTTTCTTTTGGAACACCATTTACCCAGTGCAGCTACAGGTTTTAATCATATTGCACCGATGCTGTGAAACAGGATGTTCTAAATTAACATAGGTAGTTGCAAACATCACAAAATTTCAGAGGAAGATTCTATATTGTCAAAACAGCAAATATTCTCCACATGTATCACAGTAAAGATACAGATTTGAACAGAGAAAGTTGATTGTGCCAGTTGTTTGTGGCCTAAAAATCTTTGAAATAATCTTGGGAGTTCATCCATCAATCCTACGAAACCTGATCTGTTCATTCAGTGCTGACTGCTTGTGGCAGGGCGATATGATTCCATGTCATATCCTAGGTCAAAAGAGACCATCATAGCATTTAAACTGACTTCCAGACTACTGCAGGCTATTGAAATCATCCTCTTGCTTCTGCACTAACCTTTTGTCTGCTAAGGGGTATTACTAAAAGCGATACAAAGGGAACAGCAAACCCCTTTTCTCTCTTGATGGTTTTGTTCCACTGAATAACCAGCCTCACTTTTAAAACTACAGCTGCCTTATTTCTATTCTGCAGCTGTATGAATTTTGCACCCAGAAATTTGCCTGGTTTTGTGCTGTGGTTTGTCTCTCTGTGCTTCCAGAATATGGGAATTTTCTCCCTGTGAATATTCTTGAAGACAATAATCAAGCCATCTCTCAGCCAACTGCAAGCTAAGCTGAACAGATCAGGGTCTTCAATCATCACCATGGCAGGCATTTTGTGGGTTTTTCCCTGCATCTGAACTCTGGACCCTTTAAATATATCAAAGTGATATTATTTGGTTCATTTAAAAAACTACACTTGAGGCCTGAATGATGGGTTTTACATGACACTTTCTTACCTTTAACATATACTGCATGATCTTTTCTTCACTTTCCTTTAGAAGCCAGGGATGAAGAAGCTTCCAGTTACACTGGTGAGGTTTTGCTTGTAATTCTTACAAACTGGTTTTTAAGAGGATCAAGTGCTTGTTGATAGTATTGACTGAAAGTTTTGAGAAGACCTCAGCACTGGCATTTAAACATAGGATTAACTACTCGGAATCTCCCCTGTCTCAGCTTATGGCCATTCCCTCTAGTTCTCTTACTGCAGGCATGGCAGAACAGACCACCCCCTCCTCACAGTAACCTCCTTTGATGTAGTTGGGGAGAGCAAAGAGGTCACCTCTAAGCTGCCTCCTCTCAAGGCTAAACAAACCCAATTCCCTCAGCTGTTCCTCATATGACATGCGTTCTAGACCTTTTATGAGCCTTATTGCCCTTGGCTGGACTTGCTCCAGCATCTCAATGTGCTTTTTAAAGTGAGGGGCTCAAAATTGAACACAATACTCGAGGTGTGACCTCACCAATGCTGAGTACAGGGGGATGATCACTTCCCTAGTCCTGCTGGCCACACTGTTCTTGATACAGGCCAAGATGCCATTGGCCTTCTTGGTCACCTGTGCACACTGTTGGCTCATATTGAGCCACTGTCCACCAGCACTCCCAGGTCCCTTTCTGATGAGCAACTCTTGAGCCACTCCTCCCCCAGCCTGTAGCACTGCATGGAGTTGCTGTGACCCAAGTGCAGGACCTGGAGCTTCATCTTACTGAACCTCATGCAGTTGTCCTCAGCCCATTGATAAGTCAGTCCAGGTCTCTCTGTAGAGCTTTCCTACCCTCAGGCAGATTGACACACCCACCCAACCCAGTGGTGGGTTGTATGCATGCACCAAAAGCATGCATACATCTCAGTTGTGTATTCTACCTTTTTTCCACCCTGCAACACTTGAGGAACATGTTCATTCCTGGACAGAGTTTTTACCTGCCTATGTCAGTCCACAGACCCAGAAAGACTGCAGCCCTGTAGCTGATGTGCAGCTCCGCTCAGGTTGTAACTGATGGCAGCAGATTGGTGGTTAAAGTGACACCAGAGGTCCAAATAGCAAAAGATCAGCACTGCCAAGAGTTTCTAAAAGCTGAAGAGTCACTCTTGTCAGATCTCTGAAGTGCAGGTTGTTTCTGTGCTCTGTGTTTAAGGCTCCATTGTAACAGCTGATGTTCCTAAAGGGTAAATTGTTTTAGTACCAACAGGTGAAATAAATTCAGACCTCCAGAAAAAGTCTCATATGCCTAAATCCAATAACATTCTTTTCTCAGTATACTGGCTGTGACTTCCAAAGGACATGCTTACTGACATTAGGGGATGACTTCCCCACTGTGTCTGAGTCCATTGAGGTGACTACAGGTAACAGCAGGTGGTGGAGATTCGCATCTGAAATCTACGCACTTTTCCAAGTCAAATGCTAAGGTAAAACACACCTTCATGCTTCACACTGACTACCCCACCCCATTGGAGAAGCAGCTAGCCTGAATGGATGAGTAAATAACTGATTATAACAGAATTTACAGTAGAATTTATAGTAGAGACAAGAGCCCTGACAGTAACGTGACAATTAGAAAGTCTGGGTAAATGCATTGGAACTCACTGAGTCTTTGTTTGCATGCCTCAGCAAGGAGACTGTGATTAAAAGCGAAGCTGCAAAATTCTACAGTTAGGTTTTACGACTGCAGCTATTTTTACCAGTGACCACAGAACCTGAAGGACAGGAAGAATCAATTAGGCAGGAGCGTGCCAAGCCAAAAGAATGCACAGCCTCACCACAGATGGTGAGTCACCAGCCTCTTAATAAACTAATTTCCTCAACAAAAAAATGGAATTGATCTTAGGCCAGCTTTGGTTGTTTAGAAAACAGTGAGAACTCCAGTCCAGCTAGAGGAATGCAAAGAGAACTCCTTCTTCCATCTTGCATCCAGACAGTTGGAGTATGCCATCTTTAACAGCCAGTGCACTTCAAATATGTCCAACAGTGGCTGAACTTCCTGATCATGGTCATGTTAAAAGAGGAATTAGAAGAGGGGAGGGAAGAAAAAGCTTGTTTGTTTTTTTTCCTTTTCAGTTTTCCCATTTGGATGTTCTTGTATATGATTATGGATCTCCAGAAAAGCTGCCTTTTTTAACCACTAAGCCTATAAAGACAAGTGTACAGGAGTCATTGGCCTGCCCACCAGAAGAGGCTATAAAAACCACAAGATGGACCTGTGGAACAGAAGCTTGGTAAGGGAAAAGAGGAATAGTTCATGGTAGGCACTGGGGTGGAGAGGAGGAGGATGGAGAGGGACATGCATGTCCCAGGGATGAAGGACTATGAGGACTGAAGGAGCAGGAGCAGGAATGGTTATGAACAGAGAAAAGACAGGAAGGACATAAGTGGCAGGAGAACAGAGGCATGGTGAGAGCAGAAATCCTATGAGTAAGATACTTGAAGTCCAAGTTTGCATGGTTATGCTGGCTTGGACCTGAATCACATTTCTCTGTTTCTGGTACCACATGTTGTTCCTGCAAGGAGCCTGAGCCAGACTCATTACCTCTGTGATGCTGCTGTGGCTGAAAAGACAGGAAGGACATAAGTGGCAGGAGAACAGAGGCATGGTGAGAGCAGAAATCCTATGAGTAAGATACTTGAAGTCCAAGTTTGCATGGTTATGCTGGCTTGGACCTGAATCACATTTCTCTGTTTCTGGTACCACATGTTGTTCCTGCAAGGAGCCTGAGCCAGACTCATTACCTCTGTGATGCTGCTGTGGCTGACGAAAATCCAGACATGAACACCAGCACAATTGTGTGCAGGCTCAAATGTGGTAATGCCAGGCAAGCAGAACCAATCCCTCAAAGTAGGAGAGTTGGTTTTGGTTTTGTGGTCACTAATAAATTCAGCAAGCAGAAAAGGCTATGCAGGTTGCTAGCCAGTGACTGGCAGTTTCCAGAGGAATGGTACCTTGGAAGATCTCAAATGGGCAAGGAAAATTCATGCTAGGCAGCTTGTGTGAAAGCACTTGCTTGTCTGGCACTGAAACCCTAAATTTGTCTGGTGGGTGAACTGTCTGACTGATGAGGGGTTAAAGGCTTACTTGTTGCTTCCCAAAGCAGAGGTTTGAGTATTCAAGGCTGCACAGACGTAACAGCTCCAGGTATAATTTGAATAGGTAACTGTGTGCTTTTACTGTGACCAACACATGATATTCAAACATGGCCAGTACTTGAGGACTGCAAAGGAATTATGCAAAAATGAACAGGATTCTTTTTTTTTTCTTTTTATTTCTTTATAAAGAAAGGAAAAGATGGACATGCCAAGCCAAAATGGCAGAATACAGACAAAGGTGATCACTGAGGCTTCTCCTTGGGGGCCAAATACGGTAAACTCTTGCCCTGGTAGGGTACAGCTCCCCATCCTTCCTGCCAGGAGGAACCTAGCACACAGCCAGCCCTTCAGCACAATCATAGCTCTTTTAAGTGAGTTTGCACAGTTTCACAATACCATCAGCCCACCTCATGGTGGGGCAGCAGCAGCTGAGACCAGCAACAGTAGCAGCAGCAACGTGGGATACAGTGCACAGAAAAAAGGGAGCAGAGAGCTTGTTTGCAAACAATTGTAGGTAACAATATAGAAAGTCCAAAGATCATCATTCTGCTATAAAAATATTACACTTCATAAAACCATGTACTATAAAAAAAATCTATTCAGAAACGCTGGTAAACATAATAAATATCTGTACACAGGCTGCCCTTTCCATACAGGGAACGTAAAAAGCGTGAGTCTCAAAAATCATTTGTAAACATGAATATGGAGCCTGTAAAAAGTGCTAGATCATGGTTCATGTTTTGTAAAATCCATTTAATACCACCCAAGTAAATCCCCTGCACACGTCATCACCTATTGGCCAGACTCACCACTGTGACACGAGAGAGGACCCTGCTCCGAGCTGTCCCCCTCGATCCACTGAAGGTGCATATGGACTAAGGAACTAACATAGGAGGCAAGATTTAGCTCTGAGTAGCAAATAAGAAACAATCTTTTAGCAACTGGTTTTAATTTTCTGTACTTTAAATGCATTTTTCCAGTCTCTCCTTTCCAATTTTGCATGTAACAAAGAGGACATGCATTTTCCGCATTTACCTCTCAGGCTACAGCGTCTCTGAAAACTATGACCATAACATCCATTTAGGAGACATAATGGAGCACAAATTGACTCTGTAACTACACATACTAAAGTAAGAAAAAGTAGTGGTGCAGTTCAACACTGAACATCATGATTTACACAATACAAGATGATGCAAAGGGCCAAATTCTTAATTTTAGACTCCAAATGTTGGGCTGCAAAACATTTCCATGTGCAAGCCTGTGATGACATGCATGATCAGATGCCTGGTTAGCTGATTGATGTGCATGTGTTGTCACCTAGTTGCACTTGGAAATGCAAGGTCTAGGCTCACGAAAATTATAAATAGATTTTAGCTAAAATTTGGCTCTAAGAACTACTGTGGCTTTATTTGCTCTGTAGCATTCTTGTTCTGCACAGGCTTCAACCCACTCTTCACCTAAATACTGAGAATATCTGTTCTGTACACAGTGAGAGCATTACTTATAACTTTATCTTCTGAGTTTAAACTCTCACATTTTTGCTAAGTTTCAGAACAGAACAATTCTGTTCTGTGTGCAATTGTTGCTTGTGTCTGTTGAGGGCAGACATGGAGGGAGGAGTGTGGGACTGTGTTCACACAGGAGCTGAGGTACCAGGAGCAGCTTAGCTGCAATATATTAGGTAACACAGGATTCCAGGAGCAGGGTCAGCTAGGAGGTAAGAATACACACTTCTAAATGAAAATTATGTATACTTCAAAAGAGGAGAAGGTAATGGGCTTGCACATTTTCCTTTTTTTTTTGTAAATGAACCATACTAAAGCATCTTATTAACATTATTTTAGGGCTTTTTATTTTAATGCAAGGAATATCTGAGGTTGTTGTCCCGATTGTGCTGCTTGCTTGTCTTTTAGGATTCAGCTATATGACCCTGGAGCTCACATGGCTCTTGTTTAAAGGTGCCACCTGTGGATGTTCAAAAAGAGAACTTTGCTTCTAAATATTTGCTTTGGCATTTCTGTTACACATGTCCTAAGACAGAGCTTCAAAACATCTGACTGAAAATAATTTTTCAGTGAAATCTAATATATTTTCTGCTACAGTAATCTGCTGTATCTTCCATGTTTGACTGCCTTACTCCTTCTAAGGATGGAGAAAGCTTTAGCACTCCATGTAATCAGGAATTTCCTTTGTAAAAATGGATAATTTAAAAACAAACCCTAGGATTTTTTTGTGTCCACTTTATGAAGTCAAGGGTGGCAAAAATACATACAGTCAACATTACTTCCCCATGACATGCCATCTGTTGCCCTACACCTTCTCATTACAGGGAATTTATATGAACTTGTGGCCCATTTTCAGCGGCCTGGACTCATCCTCCCTCTCTGTGTGCACAGCTTGGCACTGGTAACCTGCTGCTATACAAACATGCCGTCATTTATTGCCCTGACTCTGAGCCACACCTGAGCTCTGCTTAGCATAACTCAGCAACAGAGGGACAGACATGACACTGAACTTGTAGCCACTCCAAAGTGTTGACAACACTGTTGGCAGAACAGATGCTGTTGCCTTCCTGCTGTCCTTAGCCATTTGTTCTGACGCATGAACATTTGCTTTGCCCCGTGATGACCTGGATAAGGGAGGTGTGAAAGGACAGATGAGCAGCTGAGGTCAAGAGAAAGTGACTGCCTGCTGTTTTTAGTGCCAGCACTTGCGTATGCTGGCATAAATTCAGTGGATCAGCAGCATAAGAAACCCTTGTGGCATCCGTGGCTCAGGGAATGATTCAAGTCCTGGCATAATTCATATCACAGACACACAGCAATTGCCATACTCAGCCAAGGTTTGGATGTATTCAGAGGTGCAAGTTGTTAGAGAGTACTGTACTATGCAGGCAAAATTAGCCTGTCCCTTAAAGATCTCCATACTGATTGCTAGTAAAGTCTGATCTACCGTGTAAACCAACAGAGGTATTGTCCCTCTCAAACTCAGTCCAAGACCTATTTATTCAACTCTAAGTCTGGCTGAGAAGAAAACTCAGTATTACATCCAGGGTTAGATGAAGCGCAGGGACACACAGTCTACTTTGTAAGAGTGTGACATGCAACATCATGTCATGACATCATGTCACACAAGACATGCTTCACCCAGCTCTCTGTGTCTGGGCTATCCCCAGTACCCTGGGCTCTCAGGGACCTGCTGAAGATGATTTTCTGGAGAATCAAACCAGAATCTATTCTCAGATGGACCTTTTTTTTTTTTCAAATTTATAGATTAATTACAAAGTGTCTGTGAGGGTCACGTCTTTGCTGAAATAGTTAGGCTTTATAAATGCTATCTGCTGTTAAAACTTGCTTATAAAAATTAAACAGATTTTAACCAAGTAAAAATTCATGGGGGACTGAGGGCAGGGGTCAGCTTTGAGCAGCATCTCCTACACCTCTGCCATATACAAAAGCTGTGGTGCTGTGTAGGAGCTGGGGTAATTTTTCCCATGATATTCTTCATCAAGGCCATTTGGCAGAGGTGGGGTCTAGCTTTGTGAAATGTGGGGAGATGCCTCCTCCCTCCCTGCTGGGCAGACTTCTCTCTACTGAGCTGAACAAAACCCTCCTAGATGTGAACTTGTGCAACCTCCTCTAGGTGAACCTGGTTTAGCATGGGGGTTGGACTAGATGGTCTCCAGAGGTCCCGTCCAACCCCAACCATTCTGTGATTCTGAAGTGGCTCTCCAGATGATCTGGGTCTGTCTGTGATAGGTACACTTTAGCATTCCTTGGACAGGCACACCTTGATGGTTCAAAAAATGTAACTGTACTATTTGTAATGGCCTAAGGCACTAGGTCACTTTATGGACTAATAACCTGCAAGATGGTATGATCTAATTCGAAGAGACTTACAGACTTTCGGGAGTTAAACATAACATTTAGTAAAAGTCTCTTAAGATTATGTACATAGAGAGAGAAAGAGAGAGGCTAAGCCTTTTTTGGTTTTCTCCTAGGTGGAATAAATTATTATTGCTAAGCTATACTGTAGCAAGGAATATAGAAAGGAGATGCTGGTATAAAAGCAGCCATATGAGTAATTAGGCCATGGCCTAGCATCTTTGCCTAGATCCAGCTGGGTGAGGGGAAGCTGTGGGTGCTGTCAGTCTGAAATAACTACTGCCAATGGCATATTCCTCCCTTTCTGCCAGGACCTACTTCCTTCAGTTTGCTGATGGAGGCTCTTGTATTTCAGTCCAAGTGAGTTGGATCAGCAAGTCTGACAGTAGAAATAGTTTAATTGAGTTCACTTGACTGAAACAGGTCAGAAAACCCTCAGAAGAGCACCTCCCATGGTAAGCCTGGAGAAGGGGGACTAAACTGTCTTGAAGGTGCAGAGATGCATAGCTGGGACAGAGGGGATCCATCTTCTGTGGATGAGAACAACTTTTTTTCCATGCCCAGAGTAACCATTACCATTATCAATCACAGATTTTTGAGAACACTACAGACAAAACTTTCTGAGTATCACCTCAAGCACTGACTACACTTCTATCCTCATTTGAACAAGCTGAGTTTGCACATTTTTAATGTACCTATTTACTTATAGACACATATGTGCATACATCTGGATGCCCTATCAACAAAATCTTAATCAGCAAAGCCCATTGTATTTATAGGCTTATAGTTACTTATTTATAGACAATTTATGGGCTTATAAAGTAATTAACAAGCATCAACATGTGTCAGTCTGCATGTGGCCCAAATGCTGTATGGTAAATAGGGTGATAGCTAGTGGGTCAAAGAGCTCAGTCAGGAAGAGGTTCAAACCATTAAACTTTGGGAAGAACAACATTCTGTAAGCTTGGCCTACAAAAATATTTGGTTGAATAAAATGCTCAAAGAATCAAGACCAAGTATATCAACAGGGAATTAAACTGTTTCCAGTGGCTGTGAAAGAAAGCAAACTGAAATCTCAGGGTGAGACAAAACCTCTACATAATATTTACAACACTCACAATACAACTACACTGACCATTAAAAACATATTTTGTTGAAACAGCACAAATCAGCTGGGACCCCAGAAAATCTATCCCTCCCTCCAGGCTGCCCTTCACATCCTTGTGCTCACCTTGCCTTCTTCCAGAACAGAAGTCATGTTGACAGAAACAAGGCCTGGCCAGAGCTATTCTACACCAGCCAAGATATCCCTGCCTGTGGAGATCCTACACTGACCATTAAAAACATATTTTGTTGAAACAGCACAAATCAGCTGGGACCCCAGAAAATCTATCCCTCCCTCCAGGCTGCCCTTCACATCCTTGTGCTCACCTTGCCTTCTTCCAGAACAGAAGTCATGTTGACAGAAACAAGGCCTGGCCAGAGCTATTCTACACCAGCCAAGATATCCCTGCCTGTGGAGATCCTCGCAGTGTGCTGCTAGCAGAGCAGCAGAAGTATGTGAGACTTAACTTCTAACAAGAAGAAAATAAGGGCAGCAAAAAGCTGACACTGAGCACACCTTAGCTAGAGGGGAGAATGTGGGCTGCTGTGCATGTAACCACAGACACCTTCATCTTTGCACACATCAGTCCCAGCCGATTCAGCCACTGTGTGAAGTTTCACAGCATTTATTTTAGAAAAGAGAAGGGCTTCCAGGAGAGCTGCTTTGCAGCTGTCCTCTGTGCACAGCACATAAACCTGAACATTAAATATCAGTTTAAATTATTAAGAATAAATTTAAAGCAAAAAATAGACTAATGCAAACAAACAAACTTCAGTTAACATTGAGACAGAGCTAGTTTTAGGAAACACATTGCTATAGCAAATGAATCTTCTTGTTCCCTTGGACATTCTGAGGCAGTGACCTGGTAATTCCAGTTCAGCACCGAGATGCACAAACTACCCAGCAGGGAAAAATTACCATGTCTAGCATATGAAGCTCCATGTTCACATTTTTTTTCCCCCCCATCACAACAGAAAAAAGCCAACATAGCACAGTAGCTTTTCTCACAAAGCATCTGAGGTGACAAAATTTACTCAGAAAATAAAAATTAACAAAAGCAGTACAAAGAAGAATCCCGGTCAGCTTGTGACCACCATAAGCCAAGATGGGTAAGAAAAAGAATAAAAAAATAGTTCACATCCGGCACCACAAACCTTGCTCACTTTCTCTGAAACCAGGGAATGAGAAAAAACCTCCATTTTGCTGAGACCATTTCAACAGAAGTTTTCTTTCCCTGGACCTGGAAAATCCAGGTATTAGGGTACAGAACTTTTGTTTTATATATATATAAATACACAAGTACATATTCATATAAATATAAAAGCAGAGCATCCTCCCATTTCTCCTCATAATTATTATTATTAAAGCTTGTAACAGAGTTAGCTGAACTCTTCAGAAGTGGGTACTCTCTGCACACACATGGCACAGAGAGTTTAGCTCTGCTAGAGCAGAACAGCCAGGCAGGGACATGAAATGTTGGGTGACAGAGGTGGACGTGGGTGAACAGCCAGGGAGGGGCAGGGAGCAGTGACTGCAAATGGCCTCTCTTGCCCCAGGGTGGCTCTCTGGCCCACCAGAACTGCTCTCAGTGAGCAGCCTCGGTGACAGCATGGGAGAATGGTCTGAAACACCCTGCCCCTGGGCAGCCTGGCCACCCACCCTCTTCTGTTCCAGTCGCTGAAGAGGGACTGTCCTTTGCTTTGAAAGAGAGTCCCAGTTTGCCCCCCAATCACTTGCATACCAGTTGCCTTTGGCAGTACTCTCTACCATGCTGCCATGGGTCTTTTTGCCTACTGTCCTCAGTCACCCACACCTTTCCCTGCCTCTTGCTTGATTCCCCAGGGCCCTCACCTAGTCCTCCCAGACCTGCTTGTTGGCCAAGACCAGAAACCTTTTTCTTGCCTGATCCACAGGCTTCTACTCACACTGCTTTACATGGAATACTTTCCCACAGTCTTGTAAGATCCATGAAATTCCTCAGAAGACTGAGTTTCTCAGAAGTTTTCTGCTCTCAGAGACTTTCGAGCAAGTCAGGGCTGGTGGCACACACTCCGTGAGAGGGGCTGGCTTTGTTCCAGAGAAGGCAAGGGCAAAGTGCAAAAAGATTCCTTGAAATCAGAAGGTATTTCCACCACCACCAGCTCTCTCTCCTTCCTGTTGTATAGCACTTGTTTCAAATAAGGTATTATTCGTGTGTCTCTGCAGCCTTCATTCTTCCTGGGGTGAGTGGAGATCAGTAGATGTCTACTGGTGACCAGCCAAGTCACTTCATCATGACACATGCTGGAACAGCATTCAAACCCGTCTGCATTCTTCATAGCAAAAAGTGCTTTTCTTGAGAAATAAAATGGAGACTGTTCCCATGGAACATCTTAAGGACTCAAAAATAGTTTTCCTAGAGTGGAAAG
Source organism: Acanthisitta chloris (assembly GCF_000695815.1). Taxonomy (NCBI): domain Eukaryota; kingdom Metazoa; phylum Chordata; class Aves; order Passeriformes; family Acanthisittidae; genus Acanthisitta; species Acanthisitta chloris. The sequence goes on from NW_008654792.1 coordinate 19,669, forward strand.
GATGAAGCATACCTACTTTATTTGGCTTTATCTCAGTAAAGAAACAGAGCTACTGGCAAAATTGGCACATCTTTGTGAAGTTGTTAAACTCGGGACCCTGGCTGGAATGTAAAAGAAATGATGTAGCAAAGGAGAACTTTGCCTTACATGGGCTTCTGCTAGTTCTGGTGATTTCATGTGCAGGTAGTCCAAAAAGGTTCTGCTAGCCAAGTAAAGATGAATTTTTCAAATAATAAGCTGTGGATTTTCAAAGAGGCCTTTTGGGGTTACTGCTACAACCTGGTAGAGGTAAGTCTTTTCATGCCTCGCCGCTGAGCCAGATTGGAGGACAATACAGGCTCCAGCCTCGGTGCCTGAGGGGCTCGGTTTAAAGCAAAGTAAGTGGCTGCCATTGCACCCTGCAAAATAGAGAAAGAAAAAACATTGGGCTGAAATGCAGTTCCTTGATGCTTTTCCCCTTCTGCCATTCAGTCTCCTGAGAAAATGTCATGCATGCATAGTTTCCATGAAATGATAGCAACATTTAGGCTGGCAGACAGCTAGGGTGTCTCTGGTTCAAAGTGGTGAATGGCAGTATGTGCACAGATTGCCACCAGGTTATTACAATGCAGCTAGACAGTTCCAAAATCTTTGCTGTTAATACAGTGGCATATTAAATTTGGCCTCTGTGGCAAATAATTCTCCTAACTTCTCCATCACTTTCCAGAATATTTACACAAATGACAGCTCATTATGTAAGGAAGGAAGAGGCAAGGGTGTAGGAGGTACCTTCACCAGGTGAACATCCTGTCTGCTGAGTTGGTTTTGAGACAGATACTCCCTGTTCACTATCCATGGATGCCTTAGGACTTGGACTGCCGTGAGGCGCTGATGAGGGTCTACATGAAGCATCTTAGACACAATGTCCTGGGTTTAAAAGGAAGAAAACAGTACAAGGGGAAAAGTAATTAACAGCAGTGCAGGTTTTACTAAGATCTTCCCAGTGACAGTGTCATTGCTAGCAGGTCCATTGAAGAGAGTGATGCAGTTTAGATATTCTGTTAAGTGTCAGGTCTGATCTTCAGAATTTTCAAGTTTAATGTTAAACTCTCAGCTCATAATCAAAAGATAATGTGGAGGCTTATTGAATAAGTGTGAATTACTGGTGACCTTGTAGGAGTGATAAACTTCACCTAGAGAGGATGCCATCCCAGAGGCATTTTCTCACAGACCCCAAAGCATGCTTACAGGAGCAGCTTAGAATATAAACCTAACATTCAGGCAGCTAAAATTCAATTAGGTCAGTTCTACAACATCTAAACATTTTGATTTCAAAACTAGGCATATGATGAAAAAATATATTGTGAGGCTTATAGGTCCTGTTAGCAAGATTAATATGTCACTAGGATTGCTTTATGGTGGGATGTATCAATGTTCTTCTATTTGACACTGCCAGTTGCTACAACTGAATTCTCTTGCAGGAATCTTTAAATCCTGTCAAAATTTCTGATTAATGCTAGGCAACTGGAAGCTTCCCAGCTTTCCTGCCCATCTACCTGTCTCACAGACTAGCAACATCTTCACGCCAAAAAGTCTCAGCACCAGATGAATTTGCTTTCCTGGGATTTCCATGCTTTGTGATAGATGGGCAGCCTAAACTGCAAACTCTACAGGAATTAGAAATGCTAGTTTGTAAACTGCCAGCTCCTGGTTAAATTTGAGCAACAAAAAGGTGATTCACATCTAGACCACATATTTGTGGCATTGACAAACCTACACTTATTTTTACCGTGCAGTTGCACCAAAAAAAAAGTTTTGTGCCATTGAAATCTCAAGAGAAAAAATCTGAGAAAGGGTTCACTGACCTTTGCAGTATCAGATACTGAATCCCAGTTTCCTCCTGTAAGAGCATATTTGCCACTGCCAATCCTGGCCAAAATCTCCTCTGGAGTGTCATCTGGTCCATTTGCAAAAGGAGTGAATCTATTTAAATTTAAAAAAACAAAGGGAAAGTAATTTGCAAGTATATTATTTCTAGGTTCTAGTGCTAACTACCACTGATCTTGCTAACCACAATGTGCCAGTCTGTTGGGCAAAATAAATGATCTGCAATAGGTTACTTCCTGGCCCATCCAGTCAGAAATTACTAGTAACATGCACCAAGCTTTACAAACACAGGGTACACTTTTTGTCTTCAGAAAGCGACAAGACATAAGGTTTTTGCAGCTGACTAAAATCTACTGGGCCAAATTTTACTCTGCAATTATTGAACAGCTGTGTAGGTTTAGAAGAAGGGGTATTTGGGATTTTTATAATTTTTCTCCCATCTGTCTTTGCTCTTCTGAAAACTTGCCAGAGTGGTTTTTACATCATTAAACAGTTGGTTTGGCCACAGCTTCCTATTCCACCTGGTTTCTAGTAGCAAATTCAATCCTCACACCATGTTTTCTCATTTTCAAAAACGTTACAGACTTCACAAAAGTCCAGCTCAAAGAGATATGTAATGCTATTCCAATCTATAACTATCAGAAGGGATGCAGTAAGAGTTAAGGACAGGAAAAACCTCTGAGGTCCATCACTAGCTCCATTAACAGGATTCCAGGCCTGTGGTCTAGTCCTGGCTGTCTGAGCCCTCTTTGCTCATAGCAATGACAGGAGGAAAATAAAATCCTGGATGTAAATAATAGTCAGTTCCTACTAATCTCCTCTGCTGAGGAAGAATCAGACCATCCACAAATGCAGTGGTAGCACTTAAAAAGTTAGTATTTCTCAACTGTTTGTATTACTTTTATTTTTTCTGGTAAGTGCAGAAAAAGTGAGATACAAGTTAAGAGCACCTGTTGATAAATTTAATACCCACTGTGTTGTGCAATTTCTATTTTTGATTCAAATATATTTGGATTTTTTTCACATTTAATAAAAAAGCATTTTGAATATTATCAACTGAACAAATACAACTGCGGGTAATGTGATGGTTTTATTTTACTGTTTCCAGCTGTGTATCACTGCAAATCTGTGGCATTAGCCAAATAGAAACAGGTTCTTGGAGATCCCAGCAGACAGGGAGACTTCCCCAGAAAGTCACAATGTATTTCAGCTAATGCTGAACACATTCATACTCAGGAACAAATTAGCTGAGATGGAGACTCCTGGCATCTTTTCTATAATCCATGAGGCAAGAGATGCAAACAACATAAAGGTAGAGCCCAACTCTCTGTTTTCTGTATAAAATCTAGGAATGAATCCAAGCTTCTTGTCACAGCTGAATGATCATGAAGCAGCTGAAAGAGTTTAGAAAGGTCACTGAAAAGTTTCAAGCTGCACTTAGATATGATAAATATGCACAGACCATACTCCAAGAAATGTAATTCAGGAGCTCCCAAGCACCCTAGCACACCTTATTCCTGTCCTTCACTGCTTATTTCAATCTGCATCTTTCTCTGGATCTTCTTGTGTCAGTATTTAACTTCAGCCAACACAATGGTAGGGGTGTGTTTGCCAAGCACCCCTCAAAACTTCCTGCTGCTATTCCTCCTGGTGTATTCATTGACTTTCTGTCCTTTCTGCATCATATTTTTCAAACAGCATCTGAAAATTATGTTTGGGTGGGCTTTGTTTTTTAGCTTTTAAAGGTGCTCAGATACTTCAATAACAGTAACAGCAGAAGAATAACGAAGCTGAAGAGATACACATATTAATAGAATGAGTTAACATCCTTGTATGGACAAGGTGAACATGATGTGGCTCTTCAGACTCCTATGCACCTCTCCTAATGTAAACATTCACACTGCTTAAGTGGTGAGTGAATCCTTTAGGAGTGTAGGTCTCAGTGCATGCTTATGGGCACTGTCTGTTAAAAACCTAAACAATTTGTCAAGTGTCAAAGATATTTATGTATCTAGAGAAAACTTATTCTAATTCTGGATCTTGACATCTCTTTTCTTGCTTCATACAACTGAACACATTTCTTCAAGGAGGCCAGGCAGTTTGCTATCTTTATCTGTGATTCCTTTCAGGCTTAATCAGTGTTTAATCACTGAAGACTGCTGTTCTAGGAGAACCTTGTCACTCACCCTGCCAACATGGTATACAGTAGGATCCCCAAGCTCCAAATGTCACAGGCTGCATCGTAACCTTGGCGTTTAAGGACCTACGTGAAAGAGAGAGATGAAAATAGGTTAATCTGCATTCCTGAATTTTTAGCTTCTGATCTTCAAAAAGCACTGATTAGTGGTTGTATCTGCTGACATTTCCAAGACTTAACCACATATGTGGTTTGTACAGGTGGCTGCCTTGGGATCAAAATGTCCAGTAGTGTTGTGGAGCAAGGTGAAGCCCAGGTTGGATAGAGCTAATTAGTGTTCAAACCCAGCACATCTGTCCCACTCACAGTGAGAAAGATGTGTGCAGTTTGTTGGGGACACTGGGAACCTCTCTGACCATCTAACATGCAGTAAAGCAGCACAATATTTCAGTGTTTAGAAGTGTTTTATTAAAAAAAGCTCATTAATACTTTGAAACATATCCTCCTATCATAAAAATTACCAAGAACACTGTGGAGGCAACAATCATAGGGCTGAGTCACAGTGATAAGTATGTCTAGGCTCAGTTTGGATTTGATACAACAACTGGATGCACACTAAAGCACATCTAATGTCAGACTAATAAAGACACATGACAACTGCAAAGAAAGCTAAAAGGCTTATTCTTATCTTACTTCTATATAAAGAGAAGTGTCCACATTTAGACAGAACTTAACAGATAAGAGGCTAAAATCTTATCACCTTTTCCTATGGGGAAAACAAGATGCATGGCACTCAGCAGAGATCTGACCAGTAGGTTCAAAATTGGTACAGGATTGGTACCCTTACAGTAAGGGTAAAGTCTAGATTTCATTTATGCTAGTTCATGCTGGCACACCCCCACTACTGGGATCAGTGCAGGTCCAAGTGAAAGTGAAGTCACCAGCTAAGCTTGGAAACCACCTCCAGATCTTCTTCTTCCCCGATAAAGCAAACTACTCTTCTTCAGTCCTGACACACAAGGAGAGTTTTGTCCTGTTTTGATGGATCAGTAGATACGTCTTTGTGAAAAGCACATGAAAAAGGATTCTGATGTACAGATTCAGCAAGTCTTTCTCTGACCTGTAGCCTTATCACCCAGGAGTGATTTAAGCTATTTGAAGTCTATCACAGAAAAGACCAAACTCTGCTAAGGAAAAACAGTTTGAGAAAAAGTTGCCTCAACAGATTTTATAAATGATGAGTGGTAAAGCAACCATCTGCCAGGTATACTGTTGGACTAGCATTTGCTACCTGGGGAAAAAAACAAAACCAAAACACAACACAACAGAAAACCAGATAAAAATCCCCATTTCCTCCTGTTGACAAAGCTTGTAAAATCCTGCTTCTGTGTCTCTCTCCTGCACATCCTATATAGGTTTTCTGGCTGGTTTATTTGTTTCTATTTATTTAGTTCCTGCGTTCATTGCCCCTTTATTAATGTTAGTTTATAGGGGAAAAACGTCTTTGCTATTTGACAAACTCAGTTTCTTTTTGCTTCACCTGTGAGACTGAATACCCAACATTTATCTTTTGGTGTGGTCATTCTCATTGCATCTTGAACAGTTACATTTTCACTCCATCACTGTTTCCCTCCAATAACCAAGGACAATCAAGTCCAAGGTAAATGACAGGAAAATGGGGCAAAGATTACATTTAGTGGTGTGGGGTATTAAGCAAATGGTGTCACTGTGTGCTATCATTCAGTTTGCAGGAGCACTGCTAGATAAACAGGACTGTGCTGATGCCTAAGGAAAGCTTTGCTGGCAAACACTTTTTTATCAACAGCAACTTCATCTCGTGGATAACAACAGGATCTAGTGAGTTATCAGTTAGTGTCACTGCTATTTGAAAATGTCTTCAACAAATCTGTGCAACTCTGGTTAAAACGAGAACATTGAGATGACAGGAGAAAGTGTGGGAAACCTTGGCCCAAAGGACTGTTGTTTGATCTAGGCAGGAGATGTTATGAAACAGTAACAGACATGTTTTAGAAATAAATCAATCGGGGAAAGAGCTTTGCAAAAGATGCAGTGGTATCCTGCTGGAATGGGTGCTGAAGAATTTACTAGCAATTAAGGGGTTTAGGTCACCTTAAGACCAATTCTGATAATGGGTCAGACATTTATCCAACCCCCTTTTATTTTTGTAGGCTTTGACTTTACTGGGTTAACAATGTTACAAATATGGGGTTTTTTCTCAGTTATGGCATGTGTATAAAATATATTAACCAATCTCATTATTTCAAATGCCAAAACAGTAGTTCTTCAGGGATTTTGAAGGAAAACTGCACAATAAAATATTTTTACTTTATCCAAAAGGACCCTACTGCATCAGTGGGGCAGCAGCCTGGCTCTTCCCGCATGCAGCATGACTTGCACTAGGTGGCAGCGTGCCTCTTTCTCTCGGGTAGCTTTCGCCTTTGCTTTTGCTATCATCTAACCAACAAATGAAATGTTTCCAAAACAAAGAGAGATTTAAGTGGGCAAACATGTCCTCCTTCCTCTGTCACTGTCCCCTTTGCCATCAGCTCAGTTGCCTTTCTGCCTCCTTGATTGCTTTCATGAGCACATGGCAGAGGTTGCAGTAGGGCTCAGGCAGGGAATGTGGAAGTCAAGTCTAGGTGGGAGGGCAGCATTATATCACAGGTAAAATGTAAAAGCACTTAAGGCTTTATGTAAGCTCTCTGCCAGTTCTGGTAATGCTTCAATTAATCTCCAATGCCTCCTGCATTAGCAGGACCCATCTTACTCATCACGAATGTCTGGGAGTGTGATTTCTGCTTTCAGTTCAAATCAGAAGAATCTGATCTGAAACTGCATTGGGCCAGCAATGTTTGTCATCGCAGACACTATACAAAACAGCCCATCATGAAAAATAGCTACACCTATTTTAAGCACATTGTATCTTGGAGAAAATCTCAGTGCTTCAAATCTTGCAAACATGATTATTTTTTGGTTTAGAAATTGAACGGCTGTGGTGCTACACAACTTTCTTTTAGTGTACTTTGATGCATTTTAAACAGCTCATTCCGGTTTCTAAAATGGGAGCCCAACAAAACAGCAATAAAATAAAAAACCGATCTATCTTGGCAATAGAATATTTTTTTTCTGAAAAAAAAATCTGTTTTGAATTTATACTGCCCTGGCAATGGTCTCAATGTAACGAAGTCTCTTTCTTATGCTGGAAGGCTGTGATTCCTGTAACTTTTGGTATCATGAAAGGACCCTGTACAGAAAGATCATCCCATTTTTCTCTTCCTAGTTACATACCATGCAGATGAACACTGGATGGAGGAGACTTACAAGGAACAAAGGATTGCTGAATGATACCAACTAAGAGACACTGGTATTTTATAGTTGATGACAGAAGAAGTATTGAAAGACAATAGTATTTTATTTTTCTTATAAGGACCATAACAAGCAGAGGAAGACACACATTTGAAGTCATGTATTGCAAGTACTAAAATTTCTGATTTTCACCACTCCAAGAAGTGGACAATTACCCAGGCAATTAACTTCTTGCTCCTTCATCAGAAAGAAGCAGCTACAAACATCTCAAACATCAATGCAGCAGAGAGGCCAAACCATTAAAACAGCTGTATGACCCAAACCCCTTCAGGGCTGCATGAAAGGAGAAGCACTTGTCAGTGATGCAGAGTCACCTCTCTCTGTGCTTGGCGCAAGCTCTTTGACCTTCTTCCATTTCCTTGTCTGTAAAAATGAGGAAGCAGCTCTTTCTACATCCCCCAAAACAGAGAGGATTGGTATTAAGAAAGCCCAAGAGGAGAGATGTTTCTTTAGCTCATTGAAGTCAACAATACAGCTCTCACTGACTTCAGCATGTTAAGGATTTTGTGCAAGGATTTTTCTTTCCAGTCTTATCATAGAATCATGGAATGGTTAAGGTTGGGAGGGACCACTGGAGGTCATATAGTCCAACCTCCCTGCTCAAGCAGGGTCTTCTAGAGCATGCTCCTCAGGATTGTGTCCAGATGGCTTTTGGATATCTCCAGAGAAGGAGACTCCACAACCTCCCTGGGTAACCTGTCATAAGGATTTTATTTCTGACATTAAGATTTCCCTCTTAAGCCTTAATCCCATTCTGATGCAGTGCACTAGAGGGGGAGCAGTCTGAACAGAAGCAGCTAGAGAGATTTTTATCACAGTAATGAGCCAAAGCATTGTGTACATCAGTCACAGACACACAGCAGCTTCTGCCAGGAGGAAAACAACTGTTGTTACAAGACCAGGAATAAGAAAAGTATGGTAATAGACACTGTGCAAGTGCCAGTAGCCTGGTTTCTGCCTTGTTTCTCTTGCAAAGGCAGAGAGGAAAAGTGAGAGGGGGAGGGAGGACAGCTTCCTAGGACACGTTCATTACTCAAGGCTTTGAAACACGATCCTACCTCAGGGGCAACAAAGTTGGCCGTGTAGCAGGGAGTCATGAGCAGCCCGTTCTCCGCTCTCAGTTGCTTGGCAAACCCAAAGTCACAGATCCTGATAGAGTCTGGGTTTCCTGACTCATCCATATAGAGAATATTACTTGGCTTGAGATCTCGGTGCACCACCTGAACAGCAAAGAGCAGTGAGAAACAAGTGAGAAGAGGAGGTCAAGGAGCACCCAGGCTTGGCTGCCATTTCTGGGCTGCTGGTTGAGGTCAGGAGCACATGCTGAAAATATTTAAGTTTTGGAAAAAATTACTTATAAGCCTTGGACAAATGCAGGAAAAATACCTGCTTCAAGTCTGTTAAAATGAGAAATAAAATGCTTGACAGCCTCTGCTGGTGTATTAAGATGGAGGCTGCTGCTCTAACAGGGGACACCTTTCCTGAGGGTGCTCAGTGGGCTGCTGTACAAACATCTTGGTGGCAGAGTCTCCTGGAACCTGATGCCCCTGAATACTCAGCTGAAAAATGAAGAAGAAATCCCATCATAGGAGGAAAGTGTGTACGGGTCTTCCCGTGACTGCCTATGTGAGTGACTCACACCTGAAAAGAGGGATGGTTTTTTCCCCTAATTTCAAAATGAATTCACATGACTTGAAGTGGCTGCATATTTTACCAGACATGCTGCATTCAGTGGTGGGAAAACAGCCTTTAGTTGTTATAGCAAGACTGAAAAACTATCATGAAACCATAAAAGCCCAAGCACAAAATGCACTGGTTTTAACCATGGAGCAGGAAAAGCAGCAAATATTTGACTAGTCATCCAAACCGCTTGTCCATGAAATGCAGAAAAGGAGAGATTTTCAAAATGCTGTATATAGAAAGCTTAGACTTTAAAAGCCAGCTTTTAACAGCATGTCAGAAGCCTTCCCCATCAGCTGCTCAAACTGCCACTTCACTTGGAGAGCTGAGCATTTGATTTTCTACCTATCTGCTGATTCAGCTACCGTATTTGAAATTCTGTTAAAAGATCAGGTGCTGCAACAATGACTGTGATAAAAAGTAAACAAGTAATATCTTAGCAAGGTAAGTGAACTTGAAAATCACTGTAGTGTGAGAATGAAAATATCACTTCAACATGCTTCAGTTCAGTGGGAAATTGGATAAAAAGTCTATGACCCTATTTCACAAACCAAACATAGTTATAAGTATGGAGAAAGATTTTTTTTTGGGGGGGAGAAAAGCCCCTATTTACACTGCAGGGAAGTGAAACACAACTATTTGGTATTTCTACAAGTTGGATTTTAATAAGGTTGATGCAGCTAAGCCACAAAAGCAATGCTTACGCCCTGAGAGTGCAGGTAATCCACAGTCCTGGTGATGGTGCACAGCACAGCACTGGCCTCCCGCTCTGAGAAACACTTCTGCCGCAGAATGCGGTCCAGGAGCTCACCTCCCCGCATCAGCTCCATCACCAGGTACACGAATTTCCCATCATCATAGACCTGAAAGAGTAATAGAATAAACATCTGTTTTGGACCAGTTAACTTGGTAAAGGTTAATCCTTTCATCGCAGTGTTGGCTTTCTTGTGTGAGATGTTGCAAGAAGAAAACATCAGTTAATGTGTGGGACATGTGCTTATTACACTTAACAACAGAAAAGGAAACTTTATAAAATGACTTAATCATCACTTTTTTCTTGTGCCTGTAGCAGCATGCTGATTCGATCACATAGAAACGTAGCTTTCCTGATCTGCTATCATGCCAGCAGAGCAGACCAAGCTGCTAAAAGCAGCACCACTCACACAACCTCAGATGTCTGCTGGCTCTCACCCAAGCCTCCTTCTCAGTAGTGTTCTCTCTTTCCACTTCTACAGGGTAACATTTGCCATTTCAAATATCAATATTTCCCCTTTGACTCATGACCAGCTAAAGAACTGTATTATACTGCTGGCCAAGACCTGCATCTAATGGTATTATATAGTTTATATTTTCAATTCTGGTGAATACGTTGCTGACATCAGCTGCAAAATGTATTTAGCTTCAATGTCAATGGCAAAGGGTAAAATACATTTTGTCATTTAAATTGGAAGACAGCCATTTTCATGTCATAATCCTTTATCTGGACTGCAATAATAGGCAGTGTTATAGTCATCATTGCTAAATGTTTTTGGAAAGGAATATAAAATCTATTTTTTGCACAAAATTTGAGATAGTCTTTAACACTTAGGAATTAGGTGAGACTTCTCTAAGGGCATGTGATTAGAAAATTTTTATATACTTCTCTGAGGTCTAAACCGTAACACAGTGGCCACTGACACAAGAAGGATTTTGTTCTGTAACCTCTGAATCTGACATGGTGTGGACAATCCTAGGTGAGACTGCAGGCAGTGTAAGTAAAACATCTCTGACTAAAGGTCATTACAGCATTTAAGCATAGTGGACCTATTTTTCATATGAAGTGCTGAAGAAAGATACCTTCATGTCTTCTCATGCTGCTTGAGTAGAAGGTAAATATTTCCTGGCATTAAAATACTACTGGAGGAAATCCTAGTGACTCTGTGAGTGCTCCTCTCCTCAACAAAGCAGATATCACAGGTTGCATGGGATGCTTCTGAAAGAGCATCCCCTTCTCAGCAGCACCACTGTGTGTATTCAGCAGCATGCCCCAAAACACCCAGCTAGGGAGATCTCCTTTTAAATAGGTGCTGCAAAACCAATCACATTTGGCTGTTCTCCAGCATTGTGTCCCTTTGGTTTTATTCACAGTTTGTTAGATAGTAATTGGAGAATGCATAACCTGGCCAGTCTTTCCAAATGCTACCCAGTAATTGGTTAAGTCATGTTTTTTCCCTTGATTTCAATGGGTCTGGTTTTAGCTCTCACCTTCAACTGTAGAATTTTCCAGACATGGATTAATAAATGAGCCAGACCATAAGGTGAAAATTATTTAATGCTGAAGTGCTCAAAGACTACTCACATCTTTAAGAGTAATGATGTTTGGGTGCTGTCCGTATCGCAAGAGGATCTCAATTTCTTCAGAGGGGTCTCTCTTGCTCTTATCAATTATCTGGAATAAATGAAGCACAATGTAGTCAAATACCAGCTAGCAGCACTAAGCACAAACCAAGTAATTTCTACAGTTTAAACAAATTAATATTTAAAATCCTTCTATTAATCATTATTCTAGGAGAGGACAGCTCAAACCCTGTGCAGATGAGAGCCATGCTGAATGTCTGCCAAAGCCAGATGGAGCAATAATTAGTTTAGATTCTGGAGGCATAGACCCTTTTTCATGCCTACAGGTCTGTTTACCCATAAATAATGGCAGTTATAAGAAGTGTCATATAGAAATCAAACAACCTTGAGAGTTTTCAGACAACTGTAGTTTTAAAATGACCTCTTTGACATAAAAAATGGATAGAATCATAATATTGACATATGCTTGTATATCTGCTGATAAATTAATAGAAATTATTTATCAAATGTGTTTGTCAGAAATTAAAATGTCTAGACATTTATTGACAGGGCAGATTTGAATTGGTATTGGGAATCACTTGGCTCTTTGGGCCATGCTGTTGTAACGAACAAGAGCAGCCAGAGATTACATTTGGCCATGTAACCAAACTCTGCCCATTCTTAAGCTGGAACGAAATTTGCTCTATGTGTCACTTTTATGCATTCAGCATCTTTTGTCTTATCAGAGAGTATAGTGAGACATGAAAACGTTTTAGTTTTATAGCAGCAGGTCTCAGAAGAACATGACACCTGCTGCTTAGAGAGCATCACTGCATGGCAAGCCAGCTGTTAGGGTGGCACTGACAGAACCTTCCTGTCACCTGGATGTCAGTCAAAGAGCTTTAGTAATTTGCCCAGTTGAGAGCACTGAATAATGTTTCTCACTTTGCAGATTTAAATGGTAAGTGTGAAACAAAAAAATCGCTCTAAAATAATCTAAGGGAGATCCCTGCATTTTGGAATCCCAAATGCAACTACACAGGGAATGGCAAAAGACTAGAAACTCATGAGGAGTACAGTTTTTCAGCATGATTTCTTATTGCTAGAAAACAGCAGCAGAATAACAGGTTTACCTAAGTGGAATGGATGGCATTTTAAGAAAATCATAATTCCATTGCTGGCTTGGATTTCAAGGCTTCCAACCTTAAATGTGGTAAGTTCTCTCTAAGAACTAGGTACAGAGCACAGATTTAAAATTATTGTATTAGCAGGGAAAAAAGTTTTTACAAACCTGTTTTCCTAGTGAGGATAAATGCATACCTGCTTTTTTATAGAATGCATGCATCATTTATGGCTTAATGGTTATACACATTTAAGTACATGTCTAGAATTTTGTGCATCAGCCATAACAATGCATAATTTAATATATATCATAGCCATCACAACTGGCATGCATATTCAGTGAGAATGATGGTCAGTAGTTGTGCATGGTTGAGGTGTGCATTTGAAGCCATATCAGTGATTTGATTCTGAATTAATACCAGTGTGACAAGTGATAGGGCAACAGGGAGCTGATGCAGGTAGATGGCTGTTGTCCACATTTGAATAAATAAAGGAAGAACCTCAAAAACAGGCTAATGAAAAAAATCTGCTAGCAGCTTCTCTTTAGAATACTGTTGTTCTCCCAGTTTAGTTGAGACATTGTCAAGAATGTCTCATTGACCTACTCCTCACAAATACAGCCACAGTGACTGTGTCTCACCCAACCAATAACTCTAATATACAAAAGTTACAAAAGGTGCACTTCCTTGCCTAAACTAATATAGCTCTTGTAAAGTTAATGGAGTTACTCACACGTGCCCCTGTTAGTTTCTGCCTGCCTTGTATAAACCAGCAGAATCTACTGCGGTAAGTATTACCACCACTCTGAAGTACTACTATCACTATGCTACTGTAGCAAGCCATATATTCCAGACTCCTTTTCTGTTGCAGTTTCCTGTGAAAGGAAATATCCAGAGCTGTGGAAAATTTTGAGCAGCTATTAATACTGCAGGACTATAAATGCATATCTATGGCCTAAAAAAAAAATCCAAACCAAAAATAGCCTCAGCTATTGACACAAAATTCAAACCAACATAACCTGAAGCAGTCTGCTGCTGATTTAGTAGCAACAGCAGTAGATGACATGTAATGCTTCTAATTCACAATATGCTATATAAATATAAATTGCAAGACAGTCCCACTAAATATGAATGCTTTATGCTTTAATGTGTGCACAAGCTGCGATACAGTGATTAAATGGACAAGTTGCCCCAAATCACACCACAAATCATTGTCAGAGCTGTGAAGGGACCTGCCAAATTCCTCTTTGTCCCTGGGCAGTCTGAGTGGACAGACCAGAACTATTTTTTTCCTCCACCAGAAGATATTGTCACCCTGACAGTGCCTCTCTTCAGCATGCCTGTGACTTACACTTGTGTCACAGCCGGTAAAGCAGCAAAGGAGATGTCTGCTGTAGCTTCAGCAGAAATCTCTCTGCGGTTCAGACTGGATGCAATAGGTACAGTTTCATTACTCATATGTTGCAATGGCCACAGCAGCTCTGTGGCTCTTTGACTGGCAATGAACCACTACCAGAGCAGACACACACACCAGGCATTTAGCTTTCCATTTCTGAAATACTGTTTCCTGCTTCTGCTCCTGCTTTGGAGTTTAACTGTCTGTAACTTTCAAAGATCAGCTCTATTGTCAGTCCACCTCTGTATATGGAGAGGTTTTAGTTTTGTCCACTGAATCAAGCATTGCAAATGTGTAGACTAGACAACAATGTATGTGGCACTTCACAGCTAACCAATGTAGCAGTTAGGAATGCTCCTCAATTTCAATACCACATCACTCAGAGCTGTGCTTTCAGGCTGCCCTGCCCAGCCCAGCCTGTCGTTTGGTATTTTGGTCTAATGAGGACCAGAGGTTCTGGATTATTTCCTACCTATATGCTGGAAGCTGCAATGCTAGAACAAAAACCCCAACATTTAATGTTACAGATTTGGGGACAGGAACTGCTGTAGTCTCATCAGACTTTCTACATGAGACCACACTCAGCCACAGTTTGTGACATTGTCTGCTCTTGTTCAAAATTCATATTATTATTAATCAGTTTTGGGTTTTTGCTGTGTAGTAGCTTTCAGGTTCTACTGTTGGATTCTGACAAGCTAAATTATGTCTGTCTGAATTTTAGATAGGCAATGACACTTTTAAACCCTGGTTAAAAACTGAGCAAAATTATGTAATTTCTAAATATTTCTTGTGGAAACAAATAACATTTGCCACCCTGGTCCCAGTTTCCTCTGAAACACTATGTTTTGCATGAAGACAGACTCTGTTCCTCGCTGTGACAGCCCATGAACCTCCTGCAGATCTTCCTGTACAAGTAATGATGCTTTTTCTTTAGGAAATTCATTCTGAACTCAACTAAAATGTATACATAAACACCCTCTGTTACAGAATTAAGGGAAGATCATCTCAGCTACTAGTCCTGAGATTCTGTGTCATATATAATGACACTACTTTTCTATTTCCCCAGTAGATGTGTGGTGAAGAAGATCAATTCAGAAAGCCATCAAAGTGTATAAATAACTGAAAACATAAAATGAGCTGTATTGTACTTTGGCAGAGAAGAGCTATGAAGCACAAGGGTCTTCTATTGCCCTTTAGAAAAGTAGAAAAAAAAAGAACCATAAAGCAAACAGACTTTTCTCTATGTATTGGACACCCAGGGATTGCTTAGAAACTCATCTGTGTCAGTGTATGAAACAATTTCAGAGTAAAATGGGCTTGGCACAATCAATAGTGTCTTTTGTTCTAACAGGAGACTTGTTTGTTCTTTGACTATCACATCCTTTGTGTGACTAACTGAAAGAAAAAGGTGTATTTTCCTCAGTGGGATTTAGTTTAAGAACCTCACAATATTTTAAAATGAGTAAAGTGAGTTGAGCTCCATCAAAGGACAACATTGAACTCTTTCTCTATCAAGGAAAAAAGGATCAGGAGAGAATATTTCAAAAATCCTAATTAATGCATCTGGCCAATTTTTACGAGTCCTTTACAGGTTTTCTGCATGGAAAAAATCACCGAGTTCTCCCTTACTAATGGGTTTTCAATGACTTCAGCCTTGCCAGAGGACTGATGAGTATAAAAGAGTATCAGTAAAATTCTGTGTGGGTAAAGCCTTGCTAAAATTGACAGAGCAACTATATAGACAGTATATATTTATATTTGCTCGTTGCGGTTTTGTGAAGGTATTTGTGTGCCTCCAACTGTGTAGATAAATTTCTTCTTCTGGATCTAGTTATGCCATTAGCAGATGTTAAAGGCCTCAGCTGTTTGATACCACCCATCAGCTGGGACTTACAGCCTCACATCCCTGCCAAAGAAATGGTATGGTGAGCACTCCTTGATCTGCTTTCATGGAACTAGCCCTGTTAATACAAATTGCCTTTTCAAACACAGGTATTACCTAACCTGAGTGACCATGCATGAGGGGAACGGTTGTGTTTCTCACATGAAGTTCTCCATCACTACAATTGTGAGTGAGGGAAAAAGGAAGAGGTAGGAGGAGACAGTTTAACTGCCTTTGCTGTCTGGAAAATGAACAGCCTTAAAGAAGGGGTGAGAGGAAAGCAAGAGAGTGAGAAAGAAAACAGAAAAGAAACATGAGATGCACTGACGGGAAGAGCAGTGAGACAGGACTGAGGAGGAAAGATGAGGCACTGACCAGGCTAAGCAGGAGCTAGCAGCAAGAAAACTGCTGTCTGTTGTTGGGTCTTTCTATACTGGGGAGAAAGGACATTGTGCGTCTTTAATGAACAAACATGACTAGTAAAACATTTGCTTGGCTCTGACATTTTTCCCCTTAAGTGAAACAGGACTCAAAAGCTCTATCTAATCACCTCAATTGAAATAGGTGATGGCAGCCATCTCCCTTCTGGGGGAAGCTGAATGTGCCTAGTACTGGCACAGTGGTTGACCCTTGAACACTTGAGGTGTGTGCCACTACCATGGACTGCATCCAAAAATTCTCCATTTTATTTTAGTAGATTTATTCCACAACAAAACCCACAAACATTGGGAGGCATTAAAGGTACACCCTGCAGCACAGACATAGACAAAAAGCAGGTTGTGGGGCTTTGACTGAGGAGTTTTAAGTGAGTCATGCAACAGAAGCATAAGGCATGGCTCTTTTTGCCCCAGTCTCAAATGGGATTAGTGTTTGCCTTGTCTTCAACAGCCCCAAATGACCCTTCCTGGCAGCTGAAACGTGGATACAAGACTGTGGACTGGGGCAGCTGAGCTACTGGTACAGTCTTGATCTGCTGCTTGAGCTACAGAAAGTCCAGCAGAAGGTCAGGGCAGACACCTGGGCATTACAATACCTTGAACAGCCACGCTGAGGTTGCCAGTGTGTTTATGCAGTGGGACAATGTAAAGCTCCTTTTGACCAGCACCCGAGAACTTTAGATAGCTTTGTGGAAAAAGCATGTAGGAGGAAGAGAGTTTTATATGCTTTGAAAAGCTCCTTTATTTTGTATTACATACTCTGAAGTGTTTTCTATAGCTTATTTGGAGTGTAAGCATGCTTTAATCACCTATAAGAATAGATTCATTTAATATTGTGTGATGTGATACTCCTTGTAAAAACCTTTTCTGGGAAGGGAGGGATGAGCAAAGGGAGAATTAATTTTGTATCCCTTTGCATATTATGTCTATACTATATCTATGATGTATTTGAAAATTCAGGGCACCACTGGTGGAACTGACTATAGATGGGATTTGCATCACTTCTGAAGAAAGGAGGTGCTACAGCATGCAGAGGTTTTAACCTGACAGTTTCATCTACAAGATTAATTCCAATGAAAGTCACAGAGGAAGAGTTCTGCAGTTCTGTGCTGCTGGAAAATGTACAGGTTTCCATTTCAATAATATTTCCTTCTAAAAATAAGTCCTATTCATGCCAAGCATCTGTTTTAATTTGGTTCCTTTTTTGATGTCAAATTACTCAATCTGGATGAAAATCACTGCAGAAAGGCTAATATTATTTAAAAGGACATGGTATAATTTTACATTTAAGATGTCTCCAAGGGGAACTTTTCCAAGGCTAATAGTTTCTGAGGGGCTATTTGCTGTGCTATTACTTTTGATTAGCTCCAGAAATTCATTCCCTCCTATCCATCTTTCTGAAATATAGTGAAATGGATATTAAGACAAACAGGCCTAATTAGCAATACTTGTCTGAAATAAGGACTGCCCATCAGTTCAAGCTGTGTGGGTGAGACATTAAACATTTCTGCACCCAGAACATACCCACTCACTGCCACTGTTTGCTGACTTTGCAGTCTTAAGCTGTCAGCTGGAACTGGAGTACTTATTAATTGGCATTTATAGGGTAGCACACATTTTCTAAGTAGTGCAGAAATGTTAACAAATTTGTTCCAATAGCACCTGTGAAAAATAAAAGCTCATTTTAGGGAGAAGTCTGCAGTTCTGGAGGCAGAATAGCTTAGTGGGAAAGGTTCTGCTCTGTGTTTAACTCTGCTCAGCACACATCCTTGGATCAGACTGATGAGTTTTCAGTCCATAAAATAACTGCAGTTCTACTCCCACCTTCTTTACAAAAAGCTTCAGGGATGGAAACCAGTGCATCATATTCAGAACTTATAAAAGGGGAAAATTATTACATTGATATGGAAGACAAATACAAGAAAAATAGTTTGAATGGCCCCAAAAGAGAAACACAGTCACAAAGGACCAAATTCTGTCCAAAATACTTTAGATATCTGGCGAGCAAGCTAGTGAAGAGAAACATGATATTATTGAGCTGTAGAAAAACTGCTGCCTGATCCTAGGTCTCAGAAAAGATCTAGTTAGCAGAGAGAAATACCATAATGTCACATTCTTCAGAGGTTCAGCCATACCAAGGAGAGAGACACTGTGAGCTTTGTGACCAAATGGGAAGGAGGCTGCAGGAATCTTTACACCAGAGAGGATGTACCACCACTCCACATCTCAGATTTGTTTCAAAGCTGAGATTAAGAGGTGGTCTGCACACATTTCTGTATTTTTATCTGTCCTCTCTGATTATGTTGTTAAGACTTAAGCAATGCTTTGATCACATTTACCCCAAAAGCCAGTAATGGCTCTCACTGCTAGAAAGAAGCCGTCTACCTGTAGAAGTGCTCAAGCCACCCCTGCCTCTCTGCCCTGCCTTCTCTCAAGTCTTTCAAGCAGAGCCCAGCACTCTGTACTGGCCTATCCTTTCTGAAGCTGTAACTGCAGGGCTCTGCACTTGAGCAGTGCCTCCTTGGAGAACTGACTTATTTCTATGGGAAGAGTATCTGGCAGAAATCTCAACACACTCAAATCAAATTAATAGTAAAGCGAGACTCATCGAAGTTTTGCAGGTATTTCAGTAAACCCAAATCTTAAAAAAAATGAGGGCAGCATATAAAATGTACTATGTTGCCTCCTGCTGTGGTGAGTGAAATTGTACAGAACTGCCCTGGTCCAGTGTGGAAGTCAGGCCCTTTGCTAAAGTTTTTCAAAATGGGAAAACCTAGAAAGCCTTCAAAAATACTCTGTCAGGTCAGACATAAGATCCCCATAGACAACTTTATCCATCAACCCATTTTAGTGTAAATCATTTTCTCTTTCCATCCTATCTGAAGGACACCCTCCATGCTGTTAGTAATCACTCTTTGGGTCGTAACTAGCTCTTATTAAGGTTATTCATGCTGGTTTCTTTGCAGAGCTCTCTAGAAAATAGCCCTCCCCAGGCAAATCCAAAGAAGGACAGAGATTTGTTCTTAAATCTGCTCTAAGGCTTGTATCTCCTGTGTGGCATCCTATAGCCTACATAATCTGGTGCCGCACTGCCTGAGTATGCTTCAGACAGTCAAAAATATCTTTTACTGAAGTGTCTGGACTGCAGTATTTCCTGATGCCCAGCTTTATATTTATTTATATTCTCTCTTCATGAGAGAACATGGTAAGTGTTCTCTGTATTTTATCAAGGTAAGAAGAGACTTATACTTCTGACCCTGCATTTTGTAAGGCTACATTTCCACTAATATGACAGATCTGGCTTCTTTGCATGTGAGGGGAAGGATGTCTCGGTCATCTCCTTGGTCTGTTTTACCAACTGCTCTCACAATCAGACTTTTTTTTTTCCTCCTGAGACTCCTTTTTTTAGCTTCACGACATTCTGTCTTGTCTTGCTGTCTTTAGCAGCCAAATGGTTGTCATCCATCATTTATATCACCTTAGAGATATTTATAGACTTTGACTGCATCCCACTGGGCTCTTGCCTGTCTTACATCACACGTATTTGTAGATCTCTTGAAAGAATTTGCCTTGTAATTCTTGTATATTTTCTGCTATAGATTTCCTCTGATTTGTTTATATTCTATCTTAAACCATGGATACCAAAATAGCACATGGTCCTACAGAGTTTAGTAGTCCTACCAGGTTCTACAGGAAAAACTCGCTTATATGCGAGCAGCTTAGTATGATAGAAATCTATGGGTTTGCTTTTCAATTTTATTGATAAATCTTTAACTACACTAGCAACATATTTATGAAATGCTTATCTGATGCTGGTATTCAAATATTTGTATTTCCATACTGTGCATTAATTGAGTACACTGAAAAGCTTCATTACATATCATTCGGGGAATGAAAGCAAACAGGAATGAAAATCTCTGGGCAGTCAGATATATTTACTCAATAAACTGCTGGAAAGTATCTTTTGGAATCATGAGTATGGTCTTGCAGAGGCAGAAGATGCACTTGTAATAAGCCATCTTGGGGAAGAGCAAGGACAGTTAGAGGCTTCTGGAAGAACAGTTGGCACTCTTATTTCCCTTCACTTGACTAACAGGTTTCATAATGAGATCTTTTTACATCACATTATATTCTATCTAATGCCATTTTCCCACAAGTGTGAGGTGTGATAGAGCCATACTCTCATCCATACAAACCTGACTGTGACACTCATCCAGCAAAGTCAAGAGGAGTTTGCATTACTTGGGACAAGAACTGAGACAGGACCTCGTCATCTGATCTATGCCCATTCAGCCCATCCCCTCCCTTGCAGAGTCCTGTTACTGCTCTGCTGCCGCAGCAGACAACTTCTCCTCCTAAATTTAGCTTTCAAAGCTAAATTTAAGGGAATGCATTTACCCACGGCTCCTTCCTGGAGATAGCTGCACGTACCCCGGGGCCTGATCCCTGTACCATATCCTAGTGCAGGCAGAGGGAGAAAAGGTTGGACAAGCAGTTGACGAGTTGACGAGCAGGGACTGACAAGCTGGCAGGCTCAGGGACAAGAAATCTGAGGTTATCCAGCAAACTTTACATTGACTTGCAGATTAAAATACTGATATGTTTATCCATGTTCCACCAGACACTAGGTACCTCCCAGATAGACAAAAATAGACACAAAGCTGCCCCCGCAATTTTCACAGTCTGTTTCACTTTAGAGGAAAGTTACTTTAGTGACTTTCTATGCTTAAGGAGAGACAATACAAAGCAAATCTTTCTCGATCTACAGACACTTCAACTTTCAAGGAGACGTAATGACTTTTGGACTGTTTTTTTCTTATTTTTCTCCTTTTTCTGTTTCAATAAGTAAAGCTACGTATGTTCAAGATTCCTATTTTCTTTACAAGAATTGCTGCATTCAGCACTAAACTTCTGACATAACCACTATATAGGCTACGCCACTAAATACTATACCTAAATACTGTACCTGCCTTCAGACTAGCATGCAATTTTATCTACTTACACCAACCACCTAAACCCAACCAAACCAAGACCATGATCATCAATGAAAGAGGAAACAACTCTGGAATTTATATGGGGTTTGGTGACTATGTCACTCATTGTTTTTAGCAAATAAATAGAGCCATACAACAAGGTTGATTACATAGGCCTGCAAAAACCAGCTCTCATGACTTACTGACTTCTATTTATTGATAGTGTATTGACATCACTTCTCTGCTGGAATTGAATTTTTGTAGCTAATTAGAATGTACCTTTTCTCCAGTCTGCATCTATCAAAACATGCTAGATAGATGTGCTTTCAATGCTTTGTAATGACTAGAATTATATATGAACTGTAGGATTTACTAGGACTCCAGCATAAACTAGTATCCCCATGGCAGAAATACACTGCAAAATCTGGCTTTGCTCACAACTGTGGAACATTTTGAGCCAAACAGTTGGTTAGTACATTACAGAGATAGGAAAAAGTCATGAAATTCACATGTGTTTCAAGATCCAAATTCCACTATAGTACTGGCATCTGCAAAATCTGACTTGTCAGTTGGGACTATCTCTACCATATATTTTTCTTCTTCAAAGAAAAGAAAAATGTATGCCCTATGCTTTTACCTAGTTGTGCACCCTGGCTCCAACAGCATGGAGGGACTAAAAATCCACAAGACATAACAACTTAGATATTCTTTTGACCTGGAGAAGAAAACAGTTGATATCAGGGTGTTGAATCTGGCACCTAAAGCACCCACCTCTGGAACATCTGGGACAGTTACTGGACTGGGAGTAAAATAGGCCATAGCAGCAGAAGTTTCTACTTGGCTAGTATCCACCAGTAATCTCTCCTTGGCACAAAAAGTCAATCTAAATAGATAAATCCTTAGAAAAAATAGAGATGCAATTAAGTCTTTTTCAAACTTTCTCAATCTGGTGTCAGAAAGAAGCACATCTGAAAATCCAGCTCAAAAGATTCACTAGTGCTCCAAGCTTGAAAGCTGTGCCACCATTTTAAGTAAAGAAATATATTCGGAATATGCTAATTGCATCAAATCACTGGCAGGTTTTGAAAAATCTGTTCACCAAGACTCTGAACTCCAAACAAGAGTTCTTAATCTGTTTAGGCTTCCATTGCAAACCTTCTTCCATCCGTGGAAACCCTTCCCATATCCTCGAGCATCATTCTTTTTCTTAATTGACTTTTCTCTAGGTACCAAAGTGACTGAAGCAGTTTGATCTGATTGTCCTTTGCTTCTGACCTCACTGTTACATTTATACCCTGTGAAGCTTGTAACTATGACTGATAATGCCAGCTCCCTGTGCTACTAAAAATTATTAGTCCTGTTGTGGTCAGGATGATCAATATTAAAGCAGAAAAATCTGAAACACATTAGAAGTCTCTCAGAGGATAAACACACTTTTCTTCCCATTTTTCTTCTTTCTAGCCGAGTCTTATAAATCATTCAGAAGAATGAACAGTATACTTACTCGTATTTCATAACTTTATACTTTTTTCACTTGGGAATGAGATGAAAAGAAAGTCTAAGAGTAAAATTTTAAAAGCTTCTCAGAATTTGTACATGCAGTAGAATATGATACATAGACTTGCTAAGCCAACATTTATCTGCACTGACCCAGGTAGGTAGCTACTAATTTCAGGGTAGACTCAGTTTGCAGGAAATCTGGCTGTCTACAAGGTTTTCTGTTATTGAAATGCTCTCAGAAATGGAGATATAACTCTGAATTCTGAAATACTGCAGTTAGCAGCCCAAGGGCATATCTAAAATAGATTTAGAGTTTATTATTAGCAATTCATTTTTACAGATGACACAGAAGAAGAGGGAATAGGTTGCAAGAAAATTCTCTTCTTCTGCAGGCTCAATCATTGGACTTACAAAGACAGTACAACTGCCTACAGGTGCAGAGAGGTGTCTAGGGGAAATTCCAAAAGCACCTCAGTGAGCAACGTGCCTAATTCAGTGAACTCTGAAATGAGTGAAATTGCAGATCTGTTCAAGTGCTTTTACAATGCCAGCAAAGAACTTCTTTGCACTGCTAGACATTTAATGATCTCTGTAAGACGCTGCCCAATTAGTAGCAGATGGCCAGCAAAAGGAAAAGGAGTGAAAGGCTTTGCATTTTAATAAATATATTCTGCTTCTGGGCTAGGAAAGGTTTGGCTTGTCTGAGTGGATTTTCTGACTGTAGCTCTGACTCAAGTTACTCTTGCTAGGTACTCTGCTGTCTCAGTGTGGCACCACACAGTAACAGTAAATAAGGTGAGTGGCAGTATCCATGGAAGGATTATTTATTTACATGGTGACATGATGTGTGTCTTCCTGCAGTGATGCCATCACATAATTTCCTTAACTCCTTCCCCTATCACTAGCTTCCCCTGGGGACACAGGATGATGCTCGCTGACGTGCTGGCAGTTCATGTTAAAGGGGGAGCTTTCAATGAGGTGGTGCAAGGCAAGTGGGGCTGCTGTTAGTCACAGAAACTATCACTGCAGACACTTTTTCCTGTGAATGTTGTGTACTAGAGAGCAGTGAGAAAATTATACTTACTGACAGAAATGAAAAGAGCCTAATTACAGTGATTTTTATAGAGAGAGTTAAAGGATGTGTGTCAAAAGAGACTGGTATGTCATTATGATAATATCAGTTGCAACTCCTGTGCTAATTGCTGAAAATGGGTGACATCGTGCAGTTTTTGTGAAAGTGAGTTACTTTGATAACAAAATGAGATAATCTTATTATGAAATCAAAATAAAATTGAAAGAAAAGTAAAATTAATATATTGGTAGGAGTAATAATCAAAGAGGCAGCACTCAGTGTGCTGAAAAGACAGTACAAACAGAAACCCACTAACTGTCTCCAACCCCAAAGCTGTGCTACACATTTGACTCACACTGTGTCAGAAACTGGAATGCTGCACGTGTTGCCTAAACTGGCAGTAAAATCAAGACATATTGACGCGATAAGAAGAGCGTTGTAGGAAGTGGAGGAAGAAAGGAATAAAGAGGAAAGATTAATAAAAATGGGAAAAAGCATAAACCTAGCAATCAAAGTGTGAACCCTTCTGGAATTTTGAGGGTCTCCATGTGTTTGCTCTGGATGTTTACTCCGAACACCCAGCTGCTGAGTATGCTGGACCCTCTCAGATTCAGGCACTCAGACATCTTTGAGGACTGAGGACTTTGTATTTTGGTTTCACACTGACTGTATTATACTACTAAAACTGTCAGAAATACTTGATATAAATAAAATATTAAAGGTATTACTTTAATTCAGCATACATTTTGTTCATCACAGATGTAATTTAATGATAAAAAATGCATACCTACTATAACATAATGCCATCTGTTGACAAATGACCTAGACACTGGAAAACTCTCGATTTTTCTATTCATTAGAGATGAAAATACAGGCACATTCATATGCAAGCCCACAGACCTGCTAGTAGGTTCATGCTCCTAATTATGGTGTAGCCTTAGAAAAATCAGCCATTATTTGAACAGTGATATCAATAGATTGTCAGTTATTAGTGGTTTCCAGATTTTTGTGTCCACCTTGGGGAAATACCAAAAGTTTCATGGATTTTCATGGATACTGTGTTGTCAACAATCTAGTAATGGAAAACCAGAGTGAATAAAGTGGTTAATATTATTCTGTTGACTACCTGGAGTTCATTTATCTCATGAACTGCAGTTTTGATCACTTCCTTAAGCTCTCATCATCTCATTTAATAGAAAAGACACAATCTCATTTCTTAGCAAAGTTTACATATCTTTTCTAAAATTTTAAAATAAGAAAAGGAGAATAATAGAATCATCAGGGTTGGAAGAGACCTTTAAGATCATCAAGTCCAGCTGTTAATCTAGCAGTCCACTGGAACCCCTAAATCATTTCTTCCAGTGTGAGATCCAGACACCTATTAAACACTTTGAGAGGCAGTTATTCCACTACCCCCCTGGGCAATCTATTCCAGTGCCTGACCATCTTAACAGTGAAATATATTTTCCTAACATCTAATCTGAATCTCCCTTGTCTCAGTTTAAGGCCATTTCCTCTACTCCTCTCACTGCAGTCCCCCACCTCACTATAACTTCCTTTCAGGTAGTTAGGGAGAGCAAAGAGGTCGCCCCTGACCTGTCTCCTCTCAAGGTTAAACAAATCCAATTCTCTCAGCCATTTCTCATGCAACATATTTTCCAGACCTTTTATGAGCCTTGTTTCCCTTGGCTGGACTTGCTTCAGCACCTCAATGTGCTTATTGAAGTGAGGGGCCCAAAACTGAACACAGTACTTGAGGTGTGACCTCACCAATGCTGAGTACAGGGGGATGATCACTTCCCTAGTCCTGCTGGCCACACTATTCTTGACACAGGCCAAGATGCCATTGGCTTTCTTGATCACCTGTGCACACTGTTGGCTCATATTGAGCCACTGTCCACCAGCACTCCCAGGTCCCTTTCTGATGAGCAATCCTT
>NW_008654792.1:45541-53364 GCF_000695815.1 Acanthisitta chloris
AGAGCAAAGAGTTCGCCCCTGACCTGTCTCCTCTCAAGGTTAAACAAATCCAATTCTCTCAGCCATTTCTCATGCAACATATTTTCCAGACCTTTTATGAGCCTTGTTTCCCTTGGCTGGACTTGCTTCAGCACCTCAATGTGCTTATTGAAGTGAGGGGCCCAAAACTGAACACAGTACTTGAGGTGTGACCTCACCAATGCTGAGTACAGGGGGATGATCACTTCCCTAGTCCTGCTGGCCACACTATTCTTGACACAGGCCAAGATGCCATTGGCTTTCTTGATCACCTGTGCACACTGTTGGCTCATATTGAGCCACTGTCCACCAGCACTCCCAGGTCCCTTTCTGATGAGCAACTCTTGAGCCACTCCTCCCCCAGCCTGTAGCACTGCATGGGGTTGTTGTGTCCCAAGTGCAGGACCTGGCACTTCACCTTATTGAACCTCATGCAGTTGTCCTCAGCCCACTGATCAAATCAGTCCAGGTCTCTCTGTAGAGCTTTCCTACCCTCAGACAGATCAACACTCCCACCCAACTTAGTGTCATCTGCAGATTTACTGAGGGTGCACTTAATCCCCATGTCCAGATCATCAATAAAGATGTTAAACAGGACTGGCCCCAATACTGAGCCCTGGGGAACACCACTAATGATCAGTCACCAATTGGATTTAGCTCCATTAACCACTACTCTCTGGGCCTGGCCATCCAGCCAGTGTTTTACCCATTGAAGAGTCCAAGCCACAAGCAGCCAGTTTTTCTACAAGTATGCTGCTTTCTAGAACTAGAGTGACAATTGGCTAGATCTCCTATTTACTGCAACTTTGGTAAATACATTTCTCTGTGTACTGCAATCTGTTCCCATATGATGCTACAGGATGAAAGAATCTGACTTAACTGTCCCTGTCTTTTCAAATTAATTATAATAATTCCTCATTTAATCTAATCTTGTCTGGTTTTGGTACAAGAACAAAAACATTAAATATTTTTCTAATGTGAGTGTTTTAATTGCTACAGTTTTAGTTAAAGAAAATTAAATGTTTGGAACTCTTTCTCTGAGCTGTAATCTCACAACTGCTTGGACACATACACTGGTCTGTTCTGCCCTTTGAAACAGCTGCACAGTTTATTCAGTAGCATTGAATAGAGATTATGATTTAGTTCTCTGAGCATGGCCTTCCAAAGCAATTCTACTGAAGTTCTTTCCTATCAGAAAAAGTTCCCTCATCCTAGCAACTTCCTGGTGTCTGTGGTAACTCCATTTTATGTAATGTTGCTTGACCAAGTCTAAAGTTCACTGACTTGTCTTTAACATCCAACTAAATTAATATTTTAAATCTCTGCTGAAGATTGCCTTTTGTTCCTTTGGGTAGCATGTTGGTTTTGAATGTCAAGGAGACAAAAAGAAATCTGAGTTTTGATAGGTGTTTGTGGTTTCACTGATAAATTTGCTTAGTTACAATAAAAAATGTAAGATATAAAGAACTGAGGAAGAAGAATAAAGATATATTTCAACTTTGCAACAATTTCATGTGTTATTTTGTTTATTTACGAGGACTGAGCATAGAATCCATTAACAGGAGTTCCATGCAAGACTGCAAAGGTTTTTTCCAGCCAGGAATTTTACTTTATGATACTGAAGTGTGAGAAATCATGTAAGGCGTATCGTGAAACCTTTCATCTTACAAAAGAGAAAACAAACTCAAGCAACACCTGCCAACAAAAATAAGCCAACAAAAAATCCACTGACCACACTGCTGCCCAGGCTGGCAGAGCAGTCTCAACTGCATTTCTGGCATCTACCACAGCTTTCTTACCTTCACTGCAAACTCTGTTTCTGTAGCTTTATGAACACATCTCTTGCACACTGAATAGGAGCCAATTCCTATGTCCTCCTTGATCTCGTATCCATCTGTAAAGTGGATGTTGTTCCCATGTAACTGCTAGAGGGAAATACAAAAGAAACAAGGTAATCAGGACACGAGTACATAACAGCAAGGACTAGCCTCTGCTTAATAAAGGAGGTGCTTGATCACATCTTCTTCAAAGAGCCCTCTTGTCCTAGCAGTTTTTCTAGGTCCAATTAAAAAATTTGGAAGCTCTTTACTTAAACAAGCATGTCTCCTCCTTTTTACCTTTTGCCAGTCTGTAAGATAGAGTTGTCCATGTAGAAGTAATGGCAAAACACCAGTGATTTTCTAAACTATTTTTTGAATGCAGAAAATCACCACCTATTAGAAATTCATAGGAAACTGTGGGCCCAAATCTACTGATAAACCCACATATCTTGACAATATAAGCTTATTTCTAAATACTAGAGGGGCAGATAACTTATAAAATACTAATAGCTTCACAGTTTTCGAAAGACATACCCCACATATGAGGTGTGCCTACAGACTACTAGAGGTCTTGTCCAGAATATGTGTAACTACAGTTGCTGTGTGAGAAAGAAGTTACTATTTTAAGCCATTAATTCATATGCCTTTTGGAAAATGTCTGGGCAGGTAGACTGGTTAAATGGTGAAACCCGAATCTAAGGCTTTGCTGCAAATTCCATGCCAGGAGTCAAGAAATGACCAGCAGCTCTAAACATCCTCTAGAATCCTCTGTCTAAAAGTGTAACATTGATAGCAAAATCCACACAGAACCTGCTAAATTATAAAACATGCACATGTTAATATTCCATACATTTTTACAAAGCAAATCACAGGATGTAATTCGGAGTGTAATTGCTTGGGTAACAGTTCACTTACTGCTGCATGAGAGCATCTTTAAGAATATGGCATATTCCACTGTAAATTATTAAAACAGGGATGAAAACCTTTGAAAACCACAGGCAGGAGCTCTCCCCTTGAGGCATGTATACTTCTGGCTGTGGGTAGGAGAGGAACTTTCTCCTAGTGGGAAAATTTGCTGCATCTTTGAGCAGCCCAGTTCTTTCTCCCTATTCACTTTTCCTCTGATGTATTGAGCATTTTATAGCAATTTATTTCTGGTTTAAATTACAACTGGATGGCATGTTGTAGGGGAATGGCAGCAAAGAATCAAGTGTCCGGCAAGTGCCTTTCCCCTGCCAAGCTGCCCTGGTTTAGGTGAGTACACCCAGGCTTCTGTGCAAGAGCAACAGGAGTACAGTGACCTCCTACACTCCAGAGCTTGGGCTCTGTGTCTGTGGGAGTCTATAGCAGCAGCTCATTAAACCCTTTGCCAACACAGGCTGTATCATATAATCCAATAAAAAACTGTTGAGAATGACATGCATTCAGTGAAAAAAACTTCATTACCTGCCCTGCATGCACAACTGGAATCATGTTTCAGGTATTCAGAAGTACTTTTCATTTCACCTGTGGCAAAGTGTGATTCCTATTTCCTTTGCAAAGGCTGTGGGGAATGTGAACTTTTAGATAAAAGCCTTTGGGAAAAAAAATAAGTCTCACTCTTCACCCCCTACATGCTGCATATAAACACCTCCTACCTACACTAGGTAGCTGTGAAATACCAGTGAGAAGGCTGAGGCAGTTTAAATACACTATGCAGATATGTATCTGCCCATCAGATATGAAGGGCAATGTCAGCATCAGTACCTGCACAATTGGGTGAACAGTGATTTTGTGCACATCTTGCTGTGCAGGCTCCTGCACCAAGTTAGAGGCAACAAAGCTGAACCCTCTGAAAAGATGATGAGCATTGGCACTTGGAGGAACACCTGGGGAATCTGTAGGAGAAGGAAGAAAATGGCCTCATGAACTGCACAGAAGAAGAGAAAAGAATAGCATGGCACCCACAACAGACAAAGTCACTCCTGTCCATCAACAGCAGATCCTGATAAACTTGCAGACACATGAATATAATTCATCTCCATATCAAGACTTTGGTGTGCCTTCTCCATTCCTTTCCTCTGGATTTGAACAACGCAGAGGTGTTGTTTGCATGGATCTCTTCTCCTGGATACAGAGGGGTTTTTCACAGTTGCACTGTTCAACCTTAGGCAAAGCACTGCCTGTGCCAGGAATCCACACGGAGAGAGAGAAGGCACAAGGCAGTGAGGCTCGGAGAGAGACACAAGACCCTTTGGCTTAGCAGAGATTCTCCAGGGAGTGGAAGAAAGATGCAGGCTGCTCTCTCTGTCCTTTGCAGCACAGCTTGATTACAGAAATTACAAAGGCTAAAGTGGCATGTTGTGTGGGTCATAAAAATGTAGAGAAGACACGAATCAAGTGTAAGAGCACAATACTTCAGTAGTGGTGGTTTGTGGCCTTATAGGGATCTTCTGGAGCAGCTTTAGGAGCTGGGACCTACTGGTTGACTTGTCCTCAGGTGAACAAAACAACTAGGAGTATTTTAACTAACCTTCATGGAGATTTTCTCCCCCATTCCTTCCCCTGACATGGCAAACCCAGGGAAGAATGGATGGAGTTCAAAAGTCCTGAGTTATTGTACCTTTGGAATGAAATAACCAGAGAGCAGTTCCTAGTACCTGCATCTCACTGTTCAGTGAGAGAAACAGCATGACAAAGCAAGCAGAGAAATTCTGTGCTTCACTTAAAATTCTGAAAAGCTTTAAAGATATCTTTCTCCCTAGTGTATACTTTATGCCAGGCATTTTCATAAGCAGGAAAAGTCACTTTGCAAACCATTCCTTGGTAACTGTCTGGGTATTACAAAATCTATAGTACTAAAATTTGCTCATCTTTTTTTAATTGTTTTATTTGAGGGAGTTGTTTGAGGGTTTGGGGTGTTTTTTCTCCTCTTCCCTCCACATTTCCTCCAGTGCAACATGTGCTTTACCATGGCAAAGTTCCTTTAGAAAGCTATCTCTTTGTAGTAAGTGTGTAAATACCCAATTATGTAAAGGACATACATCCCCACTGGATTTATATCTGAGCACCTGCCTACACCATCAGCACCACCTACTCGTGCATAGGTCAACAGTATGGAAGACTGAGTATTGCTTGAGGCCCAGAAAATATATGAGAATGTGTATTTCTTAGTGTGCACACTCCCTGTATAAATCTACTGGTCAGGTGAACAGAGGATCTGAAGCCAGAATTTGATAAAACCAAAATATCTGCTTGGAAATAAACAAAACTGAGACAGCAGCTAGTTCTATTTCTCATTACAAAGCCGCCTCAGCTTTGGCAGGAGTCAGAAATAAGCACAGCAAGTCAGAGTTCAGATTGAGAAGATTGTCTTTTGGTAAAATGATGTGGGCTATTTGTTTATCTCAGTGTTTTGATGGGCACTCTCCTTGCAAATACATGGATGAATCACACCAGGCCTCTTGCGTCACTGGACGTTTCCTACAATGGCATATATATAACAGTGACTTTTCCAAGAGGGATTAATTAAGAGGAAAGAATGTTTATTTTAAAATAAGAACAACAATAATACAAATTTGAATACTCCTTAACTTCAGAAAAGCTGTGATCCAGCTCTAAAAGTTAAGTGGTAGGTCATTTCTATTTAAAAATAACTGTTCCTTCATAATTCACTGTCAATTGCTTGACCAAACACTGTAGAAGAATTACTGATTATTTGGTGTTCACTATTACAATATTAATCACCAACAGCTCATATGCCCATCTTATAAATTAAATATTCAAACAGTTTTGATAAGTACAAAATTATGTTAAAATCATGCTAATTAACTGACAGCTCAGAAACCTAAATAATTTTCCTAGCCTTTATAAATCCAGAATCATTTTTGGAATTAGATCCACTTGCAAACACCAATCTTGTATAATGGTTATCTTTCTCCCTGTGAAAGTCATAATGCTCTGTTCCATCAGAGCATCTAAGTTTAAGGGTTTTCAAAGGCTTCATAAATCTTAAGTAACAATCTTTATTGTGCTTCACTGGGGTTAGCAAACATTATTATCTTATTTACAGAGGCCAATATTTAGATACTTCAGGTGCAATTTTGCATACTTCTTTCTGGGCAGTAGAGCCAGTCTAAAACATCCCTGGTGGTTACAGAGTGCTGCCCCATCAATTACAACAGTACAAACACTTGTGGACTGAAATCTAAGTTGGATCACCAGAATGATCTTGGTTTGATCCTTGTTCAAATCACCATTTCACCTGGATTGCTTCAGTCTCCTGCTCCCTGTGAGGAGCTGAGTCACCACAAATGAGATGTGGATCCACAGTGGTGAAATCAGGAAACAAGTAGCCAGAACAAGCAACTCCAACTTGGACAAATCTCTGAGGAAAAGTGATTTGAAACTATACTCATAGAGATGAACTGTCAGTGTCAGAAAGCACAACTTTGGTGAACTTAGATCCATGGTTAGGAGTCCACAGAAAGCTGTTTCAACTTCCAGGCTAAAGAAACTTTCTGAGGGACAGCAAATCATTGGACTGGCAAGTTACTGGATCCAAAACTTTGACATAAACTTGTTTTCAGGCAAGAGAACTCATTCATAAAGACAGAATGCAAAATGACTATATGTTTCTGTACTCCCTCCTTGGTAGCTTCTTTCTGACAGCTGCATTAAAACACAACTGCGTGATCATGAAGCAGGAATTATTACAGTGCTTTCTGTCTGTGTGTGTTCTCAGTAACAAGGTTTGTTTGTTTGAGGTCTATGTCATGACAGAAAAACCATAAACCATAAAACGTATTAAACACTTTTGTGATGCTCTCCCCTTCTGGTTGACCCAACCAGTCAACAGTCAGCAGCTAGGAAATATGCTGCCAGTCTGCAAAGGCTTTTCCATCATTCTGGAAGTATAAAGGAATTCACACTTCCAATTACACCTATTTTGAAATGACATGGTTTTATTCTCAGGCCACTTTCAAAGTAGCCCAAAGCAGAACTGAGGCAGGCCATCTTCCCACCATAGCCACCACCCCAAGACAAACCTTTCAAGTTTGTATGAGATATCAACTTGAATTAGGCAACAGTAGTAACATGTAGAGTGTAAAATATAGCCCCAGGCATCAGTACAACCAGTAAAGTGTGAAGCAATCCAAACTCTTAATGATATTTTGCAAGTCAATTGAGACTTCCCAGGGCAACACCAGCCTGCACTTCTCTTATGATCAGACTAACTTGCAGTCTCCAATATTTCAGAGAAATTAGTTCCTCTGAAATCTAAATTGAAACTAAAATCAGAGGTGTGAAATGTCTGGTGTCCAAGGATCATTTGTTTCTATGCAGTGGGATAGGAATATCAGAATATAACTAACATATACTGGAGACAGGTGGATGTTCCAGTTGGACAAAATTAACCAGAGTGTAGTATTTTTGAAGTTTGTAAAAGTCAGCACATCCTTGCCAAAAACACTAGGAACCAATTGATTTTGAGTAGATACATTATTTCAAACCCCGTGAAAGCAGGTTTGAGCCAGGATTTGGATAAAGGTTTGAACTAGTTTTAAGAAAATATGGTGGGGGTAATGATGAGCCTGAAAAAACCTACAGGAAATCTCAGTTGTGATTCATGTGCTATAATGTAGGTGTTTTGGTAATGAAAATTCAGATCTTTCAGTCTCACTGCAACAGTTCTGGGGCAATTTGAGGGTTGAAGCTTGAGACCTTATACTTGGTTATTACAACAATACCATATGATATTTACAGCATTTGTCATTTTCAAGGTATTTTACAAACAACAGCTAATTAAATTCATACTTTTTTAGAATGCATAAATAGGTATATACACAGGAATATCACAGGGAGAAATGTAATGTAACTTATCCATGTCTAGCAAGAGGCAACATTATAACTGGGATTTCCACTCCAACATTACTGATATTCTTGTTTCCACTAAAAGAGTGGAAAGATGGTGTTTTGTGCAACAGTAGCCTTCATATATATATA
>NW_008654793.1:0-35132 GCF_000695815.1 Acanthisitta chloris
GGCTACTCTCCAGCCACTCTGTCCTCACTCTGTCCTGCCCAGTGCTCTGGGGTATAGGACTGTGCCGCAGGGGGTGACACAGCCCTGCAGTGCCAAGGACACTTTAATGTGCCTCCTGTGGTTAAGGGTTTGTCTTACTGTACTGCAGAGTATTCACTGTGAGAGAGCCGTAGAATCACAGAATGGCCTGGGTTGGAAGGGGCGTCAAGGGTCATTAGTTCTGACCTTCCTGACAGGGTCAGGGACACCTTGCAGTTTGCTCAGAGCCCCATCCCCCCTGGCTGTGAGCACTGCTGAGGATGAGGCATCCACAGCTCCTCTGGGCAGCGTGTGCCAGTGCCTCCCACCCTCTGTGGGAAGAATTGGAACTGAAGCAATTCTCCCTTGTTCTGTCACTACATACTTTTGTAAATAGTCTCTCTCCTGCTCTCTTGTAGGCTCCATTCAGTTACTGGAAGGCTGCAGTTAGGTCACCCTTCCTTTTCACAGGGAGTAATCCCAATTCTTTCAGCCTTTCCTTATAGGAGAGGAGCTCCATCCCTCTAATAATCTTGGCACCCTTGTTTGGGCTCACTCTAGTAGGCTGATGTTCTTTCTGTGCTGGGGACCCCAGAGCTGGATGCAGTACTCACGGTGTGTCTCACCAGAGCAGAGTAGAGGGGTAGAATCCCCTCCCTTGACCTGCTGGCCACGCTGCTTTCAATGCAGCCCAGGACAAGATTGGCTTTCTGGGCTCCAGAAATAATGGGGCAAGCTCAAAGAAAAGTATATTTATCAGTCCTTAAACAAACACTGATGATTTGTAGTTCGGGGAGATGTTGAGCCTCATGCCTGAGACCATGACTATTTTCTAAGGTTATTTTTAAGGGGTTTCACATTTGCCTTGGAGAGTAATATGCCAACATGTATCCACAACCTGCTGATTCACATAACTCTTTGATTCGTCTCCCATGTACTGTGTCTTCAGCTTTTTCTTTGTAGCAGCTTGAAAGTTCCTTCCATGGCTCAGCACTACTGCTGCTGGAACAAGCATAAATCATAGAATCGTAGAATTTAGGGGTTGGACCTTACAGATCATCTAGTCCCAACCCCCCCTGCCATGGGCAGGGACACCTCCTCACTAGATCAGGTTGCTCAAGGTCTCATCCAACCTGGCCTTGAACACTGCCAGGGTTGGGGCAGCCACCACATCCCTGGGCAACCTGTGCCAGTGTCTCACCACCCTTACAGGAAAAAACTTTATTCTACTGTTTTCTAATACCTAACCTAAACTTCCCCTCCTTCAGTTTGAATCCATTATCCCTTGTCCTCTCATTGCAGTTCCTAACAGAGTCCCTCTCTGGCTCCTTGTAGGCCCTTCCAAGATTGAAAAGTTGCTCTGAGATCTCCATGCAGTCTTCTCCAGGCTGAACAGCCCCAACTTCCTCAGCCTGTCCTCATAGGGGAGATGCTCCAATCCTCTTACCAGTTTTGTGGCCTCCTCTGGACTTTGTCCAACAGTTCCATGTCCTTCTTATGTTGAGGACACCAGAACTACACACAGTATTCCAGATGGGATCTCACAAGAGCAGAGGGAAAGAATCACCTCTTTTGACCTGCTGCACACACTCCTTTGGATGCAGCCCAGGATTCCATTGGCTTTCTGGGCTGAGCTCACACTGCAGCTCATGCTGAGCTTCTCATCCACTGTCACTCCCAAGTCTTTCTTCTCACTGCTGGTCTCAATGACTTCCCCACCCAACCTGTAGCTATGCCTGGGATTGCTATGGCCCAGACGTAGGACCTTGCACTTCATTTGGTTAAACTTCATGAGGTTTGCATTATCCCACCTCCCAAGCCTGTCAAGGTCCCTCTGGATGTCCCATCCCTTCCCTCCAGCATGGTGAGTGCCCCACGTCTGCCTCATGTTTCTGTTTTATTTCCATACTGAATATCAGTTTTATCACTTTCACTCTTAAATCATCAGAACTGTTGTAGATATTCAATATTAATGAACTTAGCATTAAATTCCACAATGTCTGTTACTGTAGTTAATTTCAGTACAAATGACTGTGTAGGAATCTCATTATCCTTCCTAAGCATTCAGAGTATTATATTTTTTGTCATACTGCAGATGTACTCCATTAAATATGAAGTGAAAACAAGAATTTATTTAGGTATTAATTACAGTAATAAACCTAAATCACTTCCTGCTGTAAGAGAAACAGTGCATATGTATTAACTCAGAACAGCTTATAAAAATGACTTTAAATATCACTGCTTATATCACATTGTGACAAGAAAAATTTATCTGTGGCCAGAAGGCCATAAAACCTATCTATGCCTTAGTTAGACAAAACAAGTTTTAATCTAGAAAACAGCTATATGATGATTCATAAAACTGATTCCATAGTCCCAAACCAGGTTCACCACACCCTGGGGCTGATCTCTGCCATCACTTGGGCATTTTCTGACCCTGTCTGCTCTATCTCACTGAGCATTATCAATGCAACACTTCCTGCTGTGGTGGAAGCACCACCTCATCTCAAACACCAGTGGGGGCTGATGTCTGCAGCTTTCCTCTTTCTCACTGTTGTTTGGTTGGTTTTTTTAATTTTCCCTAGTTTTCTCTGCTGGATGCTGAAATAATCAGGATCTTTAGCCTAACAGCCACACTCACAGTTTTACCCTGTCCTTTATTCTTGGAAGAGTCTTTCAGCCTGGACAGAAAAATCCATGATGTGTAAGGACTCAATGCAGACAATGCCCTTAGATCAGATATAAAAGACAGAGCAAACTGCAGCCCTGTGGCCAAAAGGAAGGTGGGTACCTGCTATTTGACTCACTGGGATCTATGGGAGGCTGTAGTCAAGGATCTTTCAGGCGTGGGAGTGCAGAGATTTCTAATGGAAAAATTAAGGTCATTATAAATGGAATGGTGAATATTGGGAACAGAAGGAGCTGAAGAAGGTCATTGGTGCCATGGCACATCCTCAGGACACGCAGATCAGGGACACAGAAGGATGAGCACCCAGAGAAGACACAAGGCAGTAAATAGCAGCATTGCTGATGACTTATGGGGTGGAACAAGATGAACATACACAAGATGAAAATTACTATCATCTCTTAAAGAGCACAAAAGACATGTCCAAACACCAATCTTGCCAATCAAGGTTGCCAGGAGCCATAGTCATGGGGACCCAGGGACCTGTGTCCCTTCTCCTCCATGTCCCTACAGATATTTCTGGCCAAGCTACCTGAACAAACACCCTTGGTGCTTATGGGCATGGAAAGGCAAGTGCAAAGAAGTGAAATCATTTGTGTGCAAAACACAGTCTCCTCTCCTAGCTGGTGTCACTCTGTTGTTACACTACTTGCAGCACCAACCAGCCTCACCTTGAGTTTTCCTACATCAGTTGCTACAGGTGCAGGGGGGCTTGGCTAGGGCCAGGCTGAGCCTTAGGCCCCAGCAGAGACTGACTGGGCAGCTGCTCTCTACCAGTGTTCACCAGTGATCCTTTTGCTCAGGGTGACTTAGATGAGAGAAGTAATGCAGAAACATGTTCTTTAGAATTTGTATCTGAGACACAAGTAGAAGGCAGAGGGGAAGAAGACCTTTTCAGAGGCTGTGGTCACTCCTCTGAAAATTGCTTTGTCTCCTCTGACCTGAACAACAGAGCAATGTCAGAGTAGAGTCATGAGTGGGTGTTCTGACCTCTTGAGAAGCAGCACTTAGAAATCTGTTTAGCCTGCTGCCTTGACTTGCCCTCTTCACCTTCTGGACTCCTAGTGCCTCTTTCTGCCCCATGGTCACTACTGCATGTATCTTCTGGAAAATGTTTTCTACTAGAAGCAATAAAGATGAAGGCACACTCATGCTCAGGGGCTCACCACTCATGGAAGGGATTGTGCTCTTTTTTGGACATGAGTAATATTCATCCTTACCTTGGCATTGAAAGAAAAATTTCTGCTCCTTGAGTCACTGAGCCTCACTACAGCAAGTAGGGTGGATTCTCCTGCCAAGTCCCAAGTCTTTCATGTAGTTAGAAACACTAGTTGAGCATCAGTATGTCATGTGGTTTGTTACTTTTTCCATACAGTTACTGCATATAGTCCTACTTTGCACAATCACAAGCTTGTTTGAAAGGCAACATTAGTAAAGGCTTGTTCTTTACCAAATACAACAAATCAGAGCTGAAATCTCTGAGCTTTGGTGTCTGGCCCAGTCAAAATGTTTTGGGAGGTCTCTTGGAGTTCAGAAGAGAAGGAGAAAAGCTGTCACTGTTGGGGTACATGGCCAGGTTATAGACCCACATAATGCAAAATTTTTCATCTCTGAATCACCAGTTTCATAGCTTAAACAAAAATACCCTCAAATTCTTCCAGAAATTCCACCACATGCTGTCGTATTAGAACCCACATAACTCAGCAGCAGCAGAGTTCAGCTGCACCACACACAGCATCAGATCCAGGCAGTGGGGTAACCAGTGTGGGTTATAAGGGCCCTCAAAGCAGGAAACTGTGATTCTTGGGGCTGCCCAGTGCACGACCAGGAGTTGTACTTCAGTGACCCTTGTGGGTCCCTTTCAAGTCAGGATATTCTGTGATTCTACGAATAGCTCTCACCTCAAGGGGGAACCTGATCCTGCTCTGTTTGTTCATCCCTTCTGTCACACTTTCTTTACTGACTAAATTCAAGGTCCACTTTGCCCATGTTTTCCCTGCCTTTCTGCATACCTCCTTGCCTGCCTTTCAGCTCCCAGTCCCAGTTTTCATTCACAGGATTATCTTAACTGTTTTTCTCAAAGACTCTTTCCAGGTACTTTCTGCACTTACTCTCTCACACTGACTTCTGTCTAGCCACTCACTGATAAGCTTCTGCACACATAAGTGTTCATCAAACACAGCTACCAGTTCCCTCTCTTCAGCCCACTGAGTAGCTCCTTGTTGTAGCCTCCATGTCTAGCCAGTATCAGATGACTTATCCTGAACAAACCCTTGTATAATATTAATAATAAAAAATTCTACCAAGTGCTAGAGAATGTAAAGGTCACGGACAGAGCCAGTTCAGTATTGCACAGCCTGCTTCTGGAGCTGGAATTCCCAAAGGGAGTGTGGGCACCCTGATTGAGGGCACAGCAGATGCTGAGTCCTCCTTTTCCCAGTTACACAGGTTGGAAAAGCACTTCACTGAAAATGTGTATTCCCAAGCATGAAACCAGAGTGCACCTTGCTTAGGTGTTCCATAAGAGCAGTCCCACAGAATCAGAGTAGGAAAATTAATCAAAAGTTAGAATTAGTACTGCCTTGTACATCTTCCATTTCCATTTGGTTTTGCACAAGCTATTTCTGGAATCTTTACCATCACACAGTCATATACTGTATTTGTGCAGGATCTCTGACTCATTCAGCGTTGGTGACGTACCTGACCTAGATATGAATGAGGCTACACAGCACAGGAGTTTGTCTGTAAAACAACTCTCTGCCTCATTTGTTGTCAAAGCTGGAAAACACTGGGAAGTAAACATGAGGTTTTATGAAGGGAAATTAGGAACAGATTTTTCTCACAGAGTTCATTTATGATATAGGAACAGTGTTCATTAATTTAGTCTTCCTCCTTTTCTGCTTCCTCCCCATGGCATTTGCAATATGCTTTGAAAAGCATCATGTACCTCTAGAGCTGAAAATCTTAGCATCTGTGCTTAAATGTAATAATTGCTTTTAAAACCCCTTATCCTAGATGTCTTGCATAGAACATATCCAGTTAGGGAAACTTTTTTACCCTAAACTTCAGTGCTTCACTTTCCCTTTTCTCCTTGTGAGGGTTTTTAGAAAATAAAACCATTTCTGTTGAAGCAGAAAATCAATATAAATGCCCCATATGCACCCAAAACAAAATGCAGCAAGCCATAGGGAGGAGGCAAAGCTCTGCAGAGGGCAGACTCAAGTGCTATTTAATTGCCTGAACGTAGCACTTGTTCTTGGGGAGAAAACAGTAAATTATGTGATCATGACCTAAGCAACAAAAAATATCAGCAAGTGGATAAAAACACACATGCCAACAGTCTTGATTTAGACACCGAAGGCGCTTCCAGTACTTGAATTTCCAACTAGACTGATTTTTATGATAACACCAGTATTTTAAGACAAAAATCCTTTAGCATTTTATGAAGCAGAGTGCATAAAGCATTCTAACAGAAGAGCAGAACTCACAGATATGACAAGCTAAATACTGTAAGAAGTACTGTAAAAAAAAATCTTTGTGTACACTTGCTGTAGAACTGAAGAAACCAACCCAAAACACCTGTTTGGGTTCCCTGTTAATTGCACGGTGCACATGAATGTTGCTGCATGTGAGTTTCCTGCACTTGCTTGCAAACAATTTTTTGATGAAGTAAAATATTCTCACTGAACTCAGTGGTCTCTGATTCCATGTTTTTTTAGAAGAGCAGTTTGACCAAAATGCAGTTTCATACACATATGGAAGGTAGATTCTTAATACAGGTAAAATCACTTCATAAACTCTGATGAAGATTTTCCCACTTCTCTTATGAGCAAGGGCATTGCAGCATGGGGCAGGTGTGATCTACCTCAGATAATGCAGAACATCTTACAAACAGCACTTCTTTTATACAACTTTCCTCCTTTTGATTAGCACATCAGGAACTATGATTATTATCTCTAGGGATAGGAAGTATTTTATTGGATGTTATTTAGAGAATAAAACATTGATGAACTAAGCTGGAGTTAAAAATCTTTAGCATCACTGATCTTTGATAGAATTATTTGTGATCTGGATTAGTTCTCTCAACCAAGCTCACAGACAACTGCACTGAAACCACTGAGCAGACAGGAGTGTGGGAATGGGAGTTGTATCAACATTTGTTGATCCATAACATCTCATAAAGCCATAGAATTGTTTAGGTGAGAAAA
The DNA here is from genome assembly GCF_000695815.1 of Acanthisitta chloris. Classification (NCBI taxonomy): domain Eukaryota; kingdom Metazoa; phylum Chordata; class Aves; order Passeriformes; family Acanthisittidae; genus Acanthisitta; species Acanthisitta chloris. The sequence goes on from NW_008654793.1 coordinate 6,913, forward strand.
GACCCTTAAGATCATCAAGTCCAGCCAGTAACCAGCACTGCCAAACACCACTAAACCATGTCCTCAAGTGCCACATCTACATGTCTTTTCAGTACTTCTGGTGTGATGATTGCATCACTTCCCTGAGCAGCCTTTTCCAATGTTTGACAACCCTTTCTGGGAATATCCAGTAATATCTCATCTAAACCTTCCCTGGCCCAATTTGAGGCCATTTCCTCTTGTCCTGTCACTTGTTACTGGGAGAAGAGGCTGATCCCCCACCTGGCTACAGCCTCGAGTGAGCAGGTTTCCCCTGAGTCTCCTTTTCTCCAGACTAAACACCCCCAGCTCCCTCAGCTCTCCTCATATGACTTGTGCTCCAGCCTCTTCCCCAGCTCCATTGCCCTGCTGTGGACACACTCAGCACCTCAATGTCTTTCTTGTAGTGAGGGGCACAAAACTGAACTGGGGATTTGAGGTTTGGCCTCACCAGTGTCCCAAACAGAGAGGCAATCACTGCCCTGGTCCTGCTGGCCACACTACTGCTGATATAAGCCAGGAAGCCATTTGCCTTCTTGGCCGCCTGGGCACACTGCTGGCTTATGTTCCACCAGCACCCCCAGGTCATTTTCCACTGGGCATCTTTCCAGCCACTGTGCCCCCAGCCTGTAGTGCTACATGGGGTTGTTGTGACCCAAGTGCAGAACCTGGCACTTTACACTGTTGAACCTCACACCACTGGTCTCCACCCATCAATCCAGCTTGTCCAGATCCCTCTACAAAGCCTTCCTGCCCTCCAGCCGATCCACACTCCCTCCCAGTTTGGTATTGTCTGCAAACTGACTGAGGGTGCCCTTGATCCCTTCGGCCAGATCATTGATAAATATATTAAACAAGACTGGTACCCAATACTGAGGCCTGGGGGACACCACTAGTAACCAACCACCAGCTGGACGTGGCCCCATTCACCACCACTCTCTGGGCATGGCCATCCATCCAGTTTTTAACCAAGCAAACAGTGCACCTGTCCAACCCATGGAAAGCCATTTCTCCAAGACAAGGCTGTGGGAAAAGGTGTCAAAGGACTTACAGTTTCCAGGTAGACAACATCCACAGCCTTTCCCTCATCCACTAATGTGTCACCTGGTCACAGGAGATCAGTTTGGTCAGGAAGGACCTGCTTTTCATGAACCCATGCTGTCTGGGCCAGGTCACCTGGTTGTTCTGTATGTGGTGGCACTCAAGATGATTTGTCTCATGACAAATGTTTCCCTGTCACCAAGGTCCTGTAGTTCCCTGGAACCTCATTCCAGCCCTTCTTGTAGATGGGTGTTGCATTTGTGAACCTCCAGTCAACTAGGACCTCCCCAGTGAGCCAGGACTGCTGACAAATGATGGAGAGAGGCTTGGCAAGCTCTTCCTCCAGCTCCCTCACTACCCTTGGGTGGATCCCATCCGGCCCCACGGACGCGTTTCATTATTTTTAAAATAAAAGCACCATTGTTTAGTGAGAGCAAAGACTAAACTTCGTTAAGTAATTAAGTAGTTCTTCCTGAGTTCTGTAAACTGTTTTTCCACTAAGGGAAAACCTGATCCCTATTTACAGATGTGGAAGTAATCAACATCGTCCATTTAAGATAGATTCTGGGGGAGGACACAGAGCAGAGCATTCTCAAAGTATTCTCAAAAGCTGCACGGGTTTAAGAGGAATTTTTAAAGCTCTTCAGCACATATTTTTTACCACAATTTTATTTTCTCATTAATTTCAAAGGGAAAACTACTTGAGCTGATGCTGTGCACTTTTGGAAGTTCTACAGTTCTACTTGAAAATGCAAATTCTGAGATGAATGCTCAGAAATTAGAGGAGGTTGTTTCACAACCTGCTTTATGCTTAAGAAAGAAAAGTTGTCATTGCTTTACTATAAATGCCACATTATGGGGTTTTTTTCCACAGTATCTGTCTGGAGTAACTGTATCTGCTTGTTATTTTTATCTGCTATGTTTAATGTGGGATTCTGTGTTTAGGACTGCATAATTGCTGTTTTCTTTTTACAGAACATTAACTTTATGCTTCCAGTAACAACTTGATAATGAAAATGCTAATAAAAATGGGACAGTGCAAACAACACAGCTACAAATCTCTCCAGAGCTTAGTATGAGGCTTATCATAATTCTTGCCATCTCAGGATTGTATAGTCTACTGATACTGATTACATTGCACAGTTAATTTAAAAATTATCTCCTGCAGGCCTAAGAGAAAGGCAACAATTATAAATAACTTCAGAAAAATATATACACACTGAAAATGCTTCTAATAAATGGATTCTGGTTTTCTCTGTAGGAATATAATCACTGCAGGACTCAGAAATACCCCATATTAATCACATTTCTGCTTGCAGGTTTGTAGTGTTTAATCCTATTACAACTGTACAGCAGGTTTTTCCTTTGGTAGGTGATGTCAGACTAGCTGGAGACAGCAGCACAGCTGGAACATTGTGCAGATTTAAATGGTAGTTTTCCTTGTTCTTTTAAGTACTTTTGGATTGGGGGTTGTTTTCTTAGATAGGCTCCTAGGAGACAAGAAATTACATTAAAAAATGAAAGTTAAGAGATGTTATTGTGTGCTCTTTCTTCAGCCTAGTGCAGCTGGACTGAGATGTGAGAAAGCAGACTTTGCCTGAAGCTTTTCAAAATGCAGCACCATCAAAATAGATTGTTTGTGTTTGTGATGATGTCTAAAAAGTCCAGTGCAACATCCAGACAGGACCCTGATTCCCTTCCCTTCACCTTCGCTGAAATTCAGGGAAAGACAAAATACATACATACCACATAGAAGTAAATTCATAGTACAAATAGCATATGCTCCACACCACTGAGTGGCACTGAAAAAGGCACAAAGAGAGGTGTAGAAGATAGACATCTTTGTTATCATATTCCTACCGGGAAAATTGCCACAGCTCTATCGGAACAGTGAGCTATTTATAGGATAGTGGAGCAGAGAGGAAAAACAGCACCAATCACACTGGGTCTGATTTATTAACTCTCCAGCAGGAGTCTGACAACCATGGTATACCGAACTGCAAACTATACAAATCTGACAGTTCCTACATGATTCGGATGATTTTGATTTGATTAGACGTTGCATCATATGTTTGGCTTCAGCAGATTGCTGCACTATTCTTAACCTTCAGCAGCTTTCTGCAAGATTAGCATGTCATTAAATATTTCATACCTTAAGATCCCTCCCAGGAAAGCGAGAACAGCCACCACCACCTACCTAAATTATTGTCCAGTTAAATAATAACCTCCAGTTAAATAATGCATACATGTATAGCAACCTGGTCTAGTGGAAGGTGTCCTTGCCCATGGCAGGGGTTGGACCTAGATGATCTTTAAGGTCCCTTCCAACCCAAACTATTCTATGATTCTGTGTTTTCATATGTATCTGTTGTTCTTGGTTTTTCTTTCTACATGCAAACTCAATTCCTCATGGTCTGTTTTTCCCCAAATTGAATACTCCAGCTCCTGAAATGTAATGACAACAGCACTGAATTGGATAGTCCACAGGCAGTCTGCATAAGACAAGGTGACATCACATCTCTAAACTCCATATACTAGGGATGACAGAGGCTCCAGTTAAACTCCTTAAATAGTGTAAGCTGTTTGAATTTCCTTTTTTATTACTCCTCCAGTGTAAGCTCATATCTTCAGGTTACATTGTGTAATATCTCGAACGCAAGCAACTCTGTACTCTGTTCAGGATTGTTCTCTTGGCCCTGCTGCCAGGTTTTCCTCATCCAAGGATGATTTATTATTCCTTTTCCCTTCCTCCCTGACAAAAACATGTTGAGTGTGTTTAATTTCTAACTCCAGTGCTCTAATGAGATAATTGCTTAAATTGGAGGGTAAAAGAAAATAAGTTTTGTAGCTGGACTACCTGAATATTTTCTCTATTTTTGGAGCATTCTTCAGGTCATTTTCTGTGTTATTTTATCAATGAGTGAAAGATTAAGCATTAAAGGTTTAGCTACATTTCTTTCTGCCTCACTTCTCTGTCTCTGAAAGAACAGCACAGTTGCATAATATGTGAAGTGCAGTCCCTAAAAACCATCTGCTCAGTCTCCTTTCATTAGCACATCACGGCAAGGGTTTGGTTTTTATTTTTGTAACACAGACACCACTACTTAACCATCCAATAAAATTACACGAGTTCATTTTTCATGCTCATACAGGGAAGCTTTGCTAATAAATGAGTCATCTCTGTCACAGCTCAGCTGTCAATTTTGCAAAACTCATCTGTGATTAAACCCACGTACGTATTGTGGACACTACATGTGCTTTATAACTGTTTATGTTGGCTCAGGTTTAGTATCTCCTGATATATTCTGAACCATAACTGGAGCCTGAGTATAATTTCATTCATATTAATGAAAGACAGAAGAAAACACCTCAGAAAGCAGTGAAGACACCCAGATGTTTTGGAATTGAATGGAGTCAGAATCTGGCCTTCTGTCACAGCAACTGCCACATCAGCACCACAGTCCTGCCACAACCAACCATCAAGTCTGATTAATAGATGTGAGCTGTCACTGAGATCAAGCCCTTGGAAGTCAGTAGTTTAGTGTGACCTCACTTTCCTCTTTTTCCAGCAGAAGTGCTGCAGCCTAAACAAAGATTCAGGGAAGTTGGGTGCTCTAGGATTTCCCATCTGGACACACTGGAGGAAATCCATCCAAGGACCAGCAGAACCTGCACATACCTTGTGGTCCCATGCATGCAGGCCATGTCTGCAAGAGCTCCAGTAGTGGTGTCAGTGAAAGGTCAGAGCTTGGCACAGTGCAAACCTCCACATGCTCCACTGTCACACAGCAACACACATTTCTGTCCTCTCCCTGACTCCACAGAGGCAGGGACAGCTTCTCAATTACTGGGCAAGCCCAGACAGTGATGTTTTGTCCATCAAGGAAAACCCAGTCCTGAAATATTGCTGTATCTCCCCTTCCCCCCCCAAAATGCTGATGCCTTGCTAAAAGCTACCAGCATGGCAGTGCAGCTCTGTAGCCCTTCCTGTCTGATCTTGTCTGCCTCTCTCACCCACCTCTTATCCCCTCTGTCACACCCTTCCTTCCTTCCCCCAACAATCAGTTTGAAAATGTGGAAACTCAACTTTTCTTTCTGCCATCTACAAGCCCATACAGATCCCTGGACATCTTTTCTCAGTCACCTCTTACAAAACACACATAATTCCCTAGAAATTCTCCCCTTCTTTTGCTCCTGCAGGGAAGCAGAGCCACCAGTAGTCCAGGAGAGCCAAACCATGGCTGTGGAGCCTGCAGAAGGTGTTGTTCACATTCACTGCAGTGTGTCAGAGAGCAGCAGCAAGCAGCTGGCTCTCTTCCCCTGCCCCTCCACAATAAGGTATTATGATGACTACAATCATGGACATACCTAACTGGGATATACTGGTGGCCAGACAGAGTGGCTGAACAGCACAGTTAGTGGAAGGAGGGCAAGAAATGGATGAGAGCAAAGCAGAAATTGCATGAGAAAGTCTATGCCAGAGAGGGACTCTTTGTTAGGAACTGAAGTGATAGGACAAGGGGTAATGGGTTCAGACTGAAGGAGGGAAAGTTAAGGTTGGATGTGAGAAAATAATTTTTTACTATAAGGGTGGTGAGACACTGGAACAGGTTGCCCAGGGATGTGGTGGCTGCCCCAACCCTGGCAGTGTTCAAGGCCAGGTTGGATGAGCCTTGAGCAACCTGATCTAGTGAGGAGGTGTCCCTGCCCATGGCAGGGGGGGTTGGGACTAGATGATCTGTAAGGTTCATTCCAACCCCTAAATTCTATAATTCTGTGACTCTATGAACTTCATAGATTGATTGTATCCATCCCTGAGCTTTCTTTAGGAGCATGCAAAATCCCTGGACTGTAAGATCATTTTACTTCAGGAATACCTTCTATTATCCCACCAGGTGGGTTCCTTGTGCTCTAGAGTCTTGTAACACCACCCAAGCAATGCTAACCTTGCCCCTTGGTCACTACAACACATCCCCTCCAACACCTTGAGGCATGCAACACCCACCTTAGCTTCCTGCCCTGAGAACAGCTCTCAAGCTACAGCACAGCCCCTGGTATCAGCCACTTCCAAACAGGAAGGAAGGGAACACACACCTGTGTATTTGTCTGATGAAAGGAGTGTTACTCAGGTAATGGAGGAGACCCACAGGAAATGCTCTATGGCACAGATCCAGCTGCTCGAGAGGGGACAGCTCTGGGTGCTGTGGGTACCACCTTTGGGGTGGTGGTGGGAAGAGAGCCAGGGCAAGGAACACTCCCTGGAGCAAGTGTATTTGTCAGTACAGATGTAGCCTCTACATTGGACAGGTTCTAGTCTTAGCCTACAGCTTATTTACAGGAGAAAACTTTTCCATCTCTAAACCAAAAAGTATAAACTCCTCCTGTCTTTATGCAACAGTTCCCAGATTCATGGAATGTACTTGCCTGGTCCTACAATAAAAAATAAAAAAAAGATATTTATCATAAAAAAGTATGAGGTTTAATTAAAATGCATCTGCATCAAAAGGGCTGTTTTAATAAGGAATTGCAGCCTTCATTGTGCATCCCACAATACTAACTACTGCCTCATCAGCTGAAGCAGTACTTGGTAAACATTCTTATCAGCATAGCCCTAGGAAAAACTTGATTAGATCTTGATTCTATTTACCACTACTGTATATACAGTCTTTATGATACAATACCTTAAATCTGCATTTTAAACAGTCAAAATAAATAGGAAAAAACAGTTTGAAGATGAAGATCTGTATGGAAATTATTCCTGATTGTTCAAAATGCAATCAATTTTCCTAGTGATATAAAAAAAAATTAAGGTGAAAAACTATATCCAAAACTTTACTCTTACCATGAAACACCACCCAGGATTATTTAAATACTTATTGTCTGCTACTAAACATGTGAAATGGCCAAACTTTCCATTTTCTGAATTCCCTGATTAAAAATAGGAACTTCCAAGTGCAGTAGCAAAAACTCAAAAAAGTTCAGAAAGGAGCAAAAAAATACACAAATCTGGGAAACCTGTGCTTCAAAAACCTACAGAAGACTAATCAATGTACATATATTTACTAGTGGGAGATGTAACATCACTGTTAGAATTCCTGAACCGAAACAATATAAACAAGTAAGTGAAAAGGTCCTTAGTCCATCATGGAGGTTTGTTTTTTTAGGTGGAGGGGGCAAATAGCAATTCTTAGATAAGCTGAAGAAATGAAGTTTTATTTCATTTCACAGTAAAGAGACATATTACTTGTTCTCTCCCTGCCAACTCTGTGTTGAAGTATCACAAGCCAATGAAAGTTTGAGTAGCAAAAAATATTCTCAAGAATTAAAAGTTACCAAGGATGCAATTTGATCTATACCTACAGAGCACTTAGAATCCTTATAAAATAAGGGTTCTTGAAACAGAGAGAATTAATTAGGAGCAAGTTCCCCTGCCTTCCTGTTTACCAGCCAGTTCAGTAGGTCTCTGTCACAGTGTGCATCAAATGCACTTAAAACCAAGAGTGACAAAACAATACTCAGTGTAGTTCCTTTTGCTTAATATTTTGTTGTATCTCTGTGCTAGAAGTAATAACACCACATACTGGCAAACCTTCAGGTAGCAGAAGATAAAATGGAGCATGCTGACTTTGGGAAATGCCATTAAGGGTTACTTAAACACCTAATTACTTTGTAATCTTTGTGAATTAGAAAATTATTTGTAAATTTGCTTTCTTTTTTTACCCAATTCACTTCCATAGCTTGGAGTTTTTAAAACATTTTAACCCATAATCTCAACTAGTTTAGGTTCTTAGGCTCTGTGAAGTTCTCCTATCCTACATGAAATATGAATGTAGGATAGGAGAACTGACTGTCACGGCTCCAGAAACCTCTGTCATGTTTGTTATGGCAATGTACTTGTCAGAGATGAACAGTTTCTCTTCATAACATCAATTAAACTTTTGGCCCTTCACAGAAATGTTCTCCGAGTCCAGGGATTTGGTGAATCCTCTTTCCCCAGACAGCATCATCTGTAAGCTCTGCCTGGTGTCTCTCCACACTAAAGAAAATGCCATTTTGGGAACAGCCCAGGAGATACTCATCCCTGTTGAATTATCCCTCGCTGCAACTAACCCTGACAACTCCAATTTCTTAAAACATAGACCAGCATGATATTCCCTACTCCACATGTGTGCAGCTCAGCGTGAAGAACAGGTTCTGTTTAAAGCAGTGAAAAATTATGTCCCTGTGCCTGAGCCAAGGTCTAAACAAGGGGAGCCTGAACTTACTCAATCCTTAGTGATCAAAGCTGTCTTACAATAACCCTCGTTGGACTACAGCAGCTCTTCACAACTGCATTCAGAGGAGTGCATCTAACAAATATAACTACCAAGCAAAAAGTCACCTCTTAAAGCAACAAACAAAAAATGGGACAGATCCTTGTGAACGTTTTTGGACCCTTGTGAACATGATCCAGTTCACTGGACAATCCCTTCTTCTCTTTACTGTCTGCAAATACGGTTTGTACTCTGGAAACTCGAGGAATAAAAGGTCACTTCATATCTCTGTGTTTGGAACCCAGTTCACTGGACAATCCCTTCTTCTGTTTACTGACTGCAAATATGGTTTGGACTCTGGAAACTCAAGGAAAAAAGGTCACTTCATATCTCTGTGTTTGTTAGATTTGGAGGATTTGCTCCTCCCTTTTCTGTGTTCTCACACTAAGGCTACAAAAGACACTATCTCTGATTTTCCTTACTGGCACTTGTTTCCCTATTCTCTTTCCTTGGAAAGGAGAACTCTTCCTTTGTTTCTAATGAGACAAATAGAAGTGAAAGACAAAAAATTCCTCTATTGTTTGAAAAGAACCAACTGGAACACTGTGAACCTCAATTTTGTGACTGATTTAATAATTTCAAAAAAAAAGGCCAATACTACACACCTAGCAGTCATAGATGTATTTTTCTATTTCTTCTTTGTGCCTTGTGGCAATCTAAAAAGTCCAAAAACATCTGTTCCTAACAAGTGTCAAAATGTTTTTATTCCTGGAAGAAAAAGTGACAGAATACAGTTAAAAAACTCCCACATCGTCACATCACCAAAGAATTACTAACCCTAGGAATTCTTATATGTTGACATTCAGGTACACACAGAAAGGACCACAAGATCCAGGGAAAGGAACACCACAGTGCAGGTGGTGATGTGCCAATATTTGCTGTGCAGATCAATGGGCAGGTCTGTCTGAGCGTACCTGATGCAGGACTGAGTGATCCAAGCTTTATCAATCATGGGAGGGCATTAAAGTGTGTTACAGAAACAGCAATACTGAATCCCTGCACTTAAATTCACTGCACAGTAACCTCAAGCTGTCAGGAGCACAGTTTAGTGCTTAGGTCCAGACTAAAATGTGTTCTGCTTACTCATTTATTTATTTGTTCATTGGAAAATGCCAAGCCCTTTTAGCTCCAGGGGCAAAATCTTCTAGAAAGGGAAATCAGTGATGGTTATGTGAAAGCAGTTCTCTGTTCCAGCCATGCAGCCTGATGGTGTATTCCTGAGCAGCAGCTCTGGACAGCACACAATAGCCAGAATGTCTCAATACAAGTGGGAGCAGCTTCAGACTCTGGTCCTTTAGGAGCTGAGCCAAACACAACGCGAGACTGATAGGACCCTACAGCATGAGGATGGAGCCAGGCTCTTCTTGGTGGTGCCAAGGAATAGCACAAGAGGCAATGAGAGGAAACTGATGCACAAAAAGTTCCACCTGAACATGAGGAAGAACTTCTTTAATGTGCGAGTGACTGTGCACTGCAACAGATTGTGCAGAGAAGTTGTGGAGTTTCCCTCACTGGAGATACTCCATCACTATCTGGAGGCAATTCCATACAATGTGCTCTAGGATGACCCTGATGGAGTAGGGAGGTTGGACCAGATGACCCACTGTGGTCCCTTCCAGCCTTGTCCATTCCATGGTTCTGTAACACTGCCAGAAGCTGCTGTCAGAGGAGTGGAGGAAGGAAAACACCTTTCAATAACCAGTTCTTTCAAACAGCATTTATATTAATTGTATCACAATACTTTGGGTTAAGGGGATGAATCCCTAGTATGCCTTAAATTAGACATTAAATTTTGGACTCAAAACTCTATAGGAGCTTGAAAAAAAAGGAAGACTCCGACATAATAAAGAAGCACTTTGTTGGAAAAAAAAGAGGGAGAGCAACTTTTTACATGGGCAGATAGAGACAGGACGGGGGGAATGGCTTCAAACTGAAGGAGGGTATGTTTAGGTTAGATATTAGGAAGAAATTCTTCACTGTGAGGGTGGTGAGGCACTGGCAGAGGTTGCACAGAGAGGTTGTGGCTGCCTCATCCCTGGAAGTGTTCAAGTCCAGGTGAGCAACCTGATCTGGTGGAAGATGACCCTGTCCATGGCAGTGAGGTTGGAACTAGATGATCTTTAAGGACTATCCAACCCAAACCATTCTGTGATTCTATGTTATGCAAAATTCTTCAGTAAAAAATGTTACTTTCGTAGGTGAATGTAATCAGCTCTTTAGAAGTGGTAGTTCCTCTTCAACATTGCAATTTGAATTAAAACACAATAGATTTTACATTACAGACAAGAATTCTGCAGGTAAATGAAAACATTACTGCCCCTGCTGAAGAGGTAACAGGCATTGGTGAGTTTGGATCTACACAGAAGCTTCCCCCAAGTTCAACAGGAGTTGTGAAGGTTAAGTGGTAACAATACACACAACAGGTCAAACAGACATGGACTAGTGAAACTTCCTGCAACTCAAAAACTGACCATTCCACACCTCCAGATGCACAACACCAAGCAGCAGGATATAAAGCAGAGTTTGAACAAAACATATCTTTTCAACTAAACAAACAATACAAGAACATGAACATCAGTAGTAGCATTTGCAAGCATGAATTCCAGTAGTTAAAATCCTCTAACTGCTCCTGACTAACTCTACGTGAGAAAACGAGTATCTTGTTTCCATTTAGCTTAAAACACTTTCACTTGTCTTTAAATAAATGCACATGAAATTAATCCGGAGCCATTTTTGGACCTCGAGTCCAATATAAAGCATAATGTGCAAGTAAAATAATGGAAAATATTCTTATCACAGCACCACCCACTTCTGCAGCAGCACACACTGTGCTATTTGGGCACTGAGAATGGAAAAGAAAGGTTATATGGCAAAATTCAGCAGAACTAGAGACACTTTCAATGTCATCCAAGCATCTAATCCTGCTCTCCTTGGAGCTTAAACTGGCTACAGCAGTTTTGTTCATATACATAATATACTAAGAAGTATAAATCCTATTTATGCATAATTGCTGTGTAGAAAACAAGAATTTCTCACATTATGGAAAATATGGAACAGGTATGTTAACCAAAATTAAGCACCTTCTGAATGTTCCTTGACTTGAATTATAAACAACCTATCCTGTTCTTCAAAAGTTGAAGTTCCTGAACATGCATCAAAATGTGCATAAAAATAATCTCTAATGCAAATCTAGAGTTTTAAGGATTGACCATTAGAACTTCTAAATAATAGGATCTAACTACATCGGTGCAGTGGCAAATCATAGAATCAAATGGGTTGGAAAAGACCTCCAAGATCATTGAGTCCAACCCTACTGTGGTTACTAGGCCATGGCACATCCAGTCTCAGCTTGAAAACCTCCAGGGATGGTGAATCCACCACCTCCCTGGGCAGCACATTCCAATGCCTGAGCACTCTCTCTGTAAAAAATCTCTTCCTAATATCCAACCTAACCCTCCCCTGGCAGAGCTTGAGTCTGTGCCCTCTTGTCCTGCTGCTGGTTGCCTGGGAGAAGAGACCAACCCCCACCTGACTCCAACCTCCTGTCAGGGAGTTGTAGAGGGTGATAAGGTCTCCCCTGAGCCTCCTCCAGGCTGAACACCCCCAGCTCCCTCAGCCTCTCCTCATGGCACTTGTGCTGGTCATGTATGAAACAATCAAACCGTTAAACAGTTGACTGAAAACTCTCACACTGTGCATGTGTCCTCTGAATTAAAATCAGTATGGAGCATACAAAATTCTCAAAAAATTCAGCTCTGAATTCTCCTCTCCTTCCCTAGGTCTCTTGCTTGGAAGTAAGTTTGCTAGAAAACAAGTCTCTACACATTTAAAAATCACAGGGGTTTTTTGTTGCTTTTGTTTCTTTTTTTGGTGGTGTGCTTTTTTTTTTGTTGCTTTTGTTTTGTTTCTTTTTTTGGTGGTGTGCTTTGCTTCTTAATCAGCTTTAGCCTATAAAAATGGGAAGCAGCTGTAAATTTGAGATACAAAGGAGGATTACCTCAATTCTCTGAAAGAGAACAGGTTATTTCAGTTAAGATACCCATTTGAGGAATTGTTTTCTTTTTTTCATCTTTTCCAAATAAAATTATGACATGATTTTTCAGAGCTGGTGTCTCAGCCATACCTGCAGCTTTCACTTCATTTAATTTGATGTCCTGAAGACCAACATGCACACATTAGTGCCTCTGACCTGAAAACTATTAGATTACCTTCCTCCCACCTCCTCCCCACCCCCAGAGATTCCATCTTCTGATAAGATCCAGTTTGCTTCTTGCTTTCCTGCCTCTATCCCATAGCACCAGCTTTTTCTAAGACTAATTTATGCAGGAGGGGGTTGGGGGTGTTTATTTAACAGCAGAAGCAGATTTCAGGTAGTAGGATGAACAAGACTTCATATAATCACATGCAGCCATAATGTTCCTGTTGACTGTCAATACTAAACTGGAATCCAGATTTGGGAGAGCTTTGCTAGCTGATGAATTCCATAGAATTGAAGTGTGAAACACCTCCAAAACCAAGACTGCTAACAGATCACATTTCCCACTGGATGGTACGTAGTAGTCAATTTAACTAATTCATTCATATTTTGGGAAACAAAAGCATTAAGCTGTGCACTTAATGTATGTTTTCAGCATGTATTCCATAACCTCCAGTAAACAGAGCTCGGTTCACAAAGGAGCTTTTATCCTGCTGCCTCCCTTTTTCCTGTCAGACAGATAAGGCTTGTGTAAAGTTTGGAAAAATAATTTTTCACTTTATTAAAACGGCAGATTTTTAAGATAAAGCCATATTGTTTACAGGAAATGGTTTCCCTGCTGAGACAGCGATGTTATCTGACAACAAACGATCCTGACTGACACAAACTGCATTTCCTTGGCTCTGCTGACAGAGCCCATGCTCTGCTCCCTGGGCTGTCCTTGTCTGCTGCTCCCTAACAGAGAAAACCCAAAGGCAGAGTGTTCTCAGCTGACTTCGGTGTCAGAAGTAAGACCTTCACTACTCACACTCAGCAACTAATAGAATCATGTAGAATTTTTTAAGTAGTTTTAACTATGTCCTTACTCATCACACACAAACAACCCCCATCAAATGCAGCTTAAGCTGGTCAGAACTGGCGTGGCTGGTTAAGAGAACAATCCTGGAAAAACAATCCCAGAGAGCACAACAAATGAGAAAAGGTATCACTGCACTTTTACTGAGTCATTTGGATTTTCAGCAGAAGACAAACCAGGAGGAATTCAATGAGTAAATCTATGTTTTCAAAATTGCTGTCAAAACAAACACATTAGCTGTGCCTCTGTGTTTTTTCGAGAGAAATTTAATTTTTGACTAATGTTAAGTGACTCACCATTGCTGCCCTATCTATGTAAAACTTCCAGACAATCTTATAAATCATGCACACTCCATCCTTGTCCCAGCTATTTATCCCATTTTGCTTTATGCCGCCACTGGCGCCAGAGGATTATCACTGTTTATCTGTTTAAAAAGTGCCAACAGAATGGAAGAAAAAAAGTGAACTATGCTGTTTAAAACAGAGTTCAAATTCTGCAGTTATTCTATGCTTGGAATCCTTGAACACATTCTAGAATAGAAGTTTAACTTTTGTTTTGCTTTAGCTCAAATTAGAATGGCAAACATTACCCCACAGAGGAGGAACAGTACCAGAATCAGTCTATTTAATTCTCAAATTAAGATTTTCACAGAAAGTCAAACAAGTTAGCAGTTTACACTTTCACAACACCCACATGTGCAGCCAAACACATGGATGGGCACACACAGGCACAGTACTCCTTCACCTATCAAATCCTCACCTAAAAATCTCCCCTACAAAACCCCAAAAGTTTGGTTAACTTTAAAAATTCCATCTCATGATACTGGCCCTGACCCTCCAGTGAGCACATTGTCTCCCTTAGGAGAAGCCAAACTCTTTGAAACTGTTTGATAGAATATCAGTATCACTGCCCGTTTGGCCAAGGAGTAGCTAAAGAAAACTTAACCCCCAAACCTGGAACCAGTAAGAACTCAAACTCCTGCAAAACCCAACGATTCAAAGATAGTAACTAAAGCTTCAATAGGCTCTTTGGCTTTACTCATTTTTACATTTTACTCCTAGTTAGGTTTCAAGTGCTGCATGAAAAGCAGTCACCACTATTCTGGCTACAATAAAACAGGAGGACTCAAGTTTGGTCATACTTATGTTTCTGCAATACTAATTCTAGACCTCCAATACATTTAAAGCAATCCTGCTTTAACACCAAATATACCCCCACATATGATCTGCTCAGACTGTTCATGCACTCTCTGTGCTACCAATGAAATTAGCTCCAGACAGAGGCAATGGGTGAAAGGATGAATCTTACACCTTTTGACTGGTGGATTGATTTAAGGATTTCTTCTTGCCATCAAACCCTTTGTCACTGCACTGTCCCATGGCTGTGGTGCCAAGCAAGGGCACTGATCCAGGCTGAGGAACTGCACCCTCTGTGCAGAGACGTGTTACACCGTGTGTTCCTTCACCTGAGCAAGGGCAGAAATCATGAGTGAGATGGGGCAAGAGCATATGTCAACATGAGACACTACATAATGCATGACAGCAAAGCTGCAAGATATTACAGCCTTGCAGGTAAATCCTCCTTGTCTCATCATTTTCTCTGTGCTTCTGTACAGCTGTCAAAGCCTGTCACTCCCAGAGCATGGCAAACTGTGGCAGGTTGGCTTCTCAAGGAGACACTACAACTTGGAGTGAAGTTCTCTCAGACATAGGGATGGTGAAGTACCCAGCTCTGGGCAAGGGAATAGAATAGGCACACAATCAGCTTCTTTGCTGGAGGTGTTTTTAATTACATCATCTCTCCCAAGGAGAACTCACGTCCCTCCTACTTCCTTAGTTGACCCCAACTGGAGAAGTGTGTTTTGTGCCAGTTAAACAGCAGCACTGAATAAAAATGGAATGTATTTGTCCATGCAGACATGCACACACAGTCCATTATCCTTCAATACACAATCTGATGTGTTTTCTCCCATGTGAGTCCATGCAGGACTATATATTGCATAGAACCTGCCCATAAGGACTTCTCCAAATTAAAAAGACCTCCTCAGTTTGCAAGCAAAAATAAAAGCATGGCAAAAAGCTTCACTATAGCAAAAAGGTGTTCATATTTGACTTGAAATGAGGAACAATCCTCTCAATAATTTTCATAACGTATTTGGCCTTTTAAGTAAAAAAATGTTACATCTTAGCCTGAGCCTTTCAAATACTCAGGAATACCAAACTGTAAAAGTGATCATCCCTGTTATGCTTAACAATGATGATGAATTCCATGCCCATTTTTCTACTTGAATAAAAATACTGAGTTCTTTTTTTGTCAGTACTTAATCTTCTCCAAATGCTGGAGCCATACTTCATTTAACATATCCATCAGCAGTAGGAATGTGTCTTATCTCTTGGAATCACAATGTAGGAACAGTTACTAGGAAAGCAAAACGTGCTCCTCTCCTTCCTTGTTCCCCTATCCAGACTTTCCATGTCAAAATGAAATGTTTCTCATTTTGTTTGATATAAAGGGCAACAGAAATGCTCAAATCTTAGTAGTTTCTCTACTTTAATGATCTATTGGTTTAGGGATTGTTTTTGCTGTACCCATTAAGTCTCTTCCTCCTCTGACAACAAAGCAACTACATAACAAGTAATAAATCACTGCTGCAATTGAGAATTGAACATTCAATATAAGGTTTTAGATCATTTCTCTGTCATCAGGGTGTTACTTTCAAGGCAAAGATACATTACCACAGTTTATTTGCATCAGAGACAGATCCCATCAGTCAATGCCTCCTTCACAACATGTTTGCCTTTATACAGCCAATACCAATCACAGCTTGAGTGTTAAGACATTTCTAGAAATACATTCTGCTTCCACAGGAATCAGTGCTTACAATACAGTAAGTCGATTTGAATACTACTGAAAAATAATATTGCATGCTTGCCAATATGTCACTTGGTCACTGAGGAAAGCTGCCTTTCCAAATCAGTTGAAGTAAACATCCACCCCCCAGCCCCACCACTTGTCATAGCTGAGTGTAGGATGTTTACAGGAACTAAAAATTAGCTTAAAATATAAAGCATTAGCTTTTAAGATATCAAGAAACGAATCTGCACAGACGTAGTTCAGTGTATTTGCACAACTCATAAGGCACATGGAAGTTTTATTAATCCCTACTGAAACTGTGAAGTCAAACCACATATTTTAACATGTAATCTTCTAAATATCAGAACACAACACACATGAACAGTCCCTGATGCTGCAGAGGTACGAGAGGAAAATAAGCTTCTCACAGCCTGTGGTGATCAGTATTCTGGTGCACTTACCTGCCAAGGCCCTTGATGCTCAGAGCAGAAACCTCCTACCAACCTCAAACAATTTTCAAAACTGAAACTGAACACCAGAATATAATATGGGAGATCCATGGCATAGTACAAACTGAGGAACAGTCCTCAAAGATGTCCATTTCAAATTTTATACAAAAATAAACCTTTGTGGTGCTGAATATTTCAGCAGTTTCCTTAGTGTGCTATGTTTTACAGCTTTTGTTGTTACATTTGCATGTTCTTAAACTAATTCTCATTCTTCCTCCAGAACTTTTTAAAGGCACTCGTATGATTTCAATTGTTTTCATTCTTATTTTCCTGCACATGGATTTAGCTACTCAGCAAGAGAGCAGAACATTGTTACTTCAGCTTCAAGATCTTATATTCTACAGGTGTGTTTAATTTAATGTCATCAGTCTCAAACAAACAAGACCTCAGCAGTCCAGGAAAAAAAACCTTCAGTGTACTTGATCAGCCAAGAGGCTAAGCCTCAGCCTTCTCCAAGCTCTTCTCTGAACGGGTGTTTTGCAGCTTTCCTGAGGAAAAGGAATCACAGATGCAGGTTATTTCATACATGGCAGAGAGGGGAAGCCTCTCAAACACGTAACAGCTGTTCCTTCTATGAAGGGAGACATGAGCTCAAGCCTTTCTGCTGCATGCAGCTCACAGCGAGGGAAGACAGAGCTTCACCAGGCAGCCTAGAGTCACTGAGGACTCTGAGGTGTTGCTCTTAAGTGTCCATAAAAGCCACTCAGAGGAACACCCCAGGCAACTAATCCAGACCCCAAACACCAGACTTCAGATACTCCACACCTGCTTGGCAAGGCATAACCTTTGTATTCCTCCCAAGGCTCCACCTCCAGAGGTACCAGCACATTCCACCTGCACATACAGTGTACAACAGCCACCCAGAATTACCAGCTGTGTGCCACAGTGTCACTGCAGGACTCTGGACCTCCAGTCTGGTTCTCCTTCAGGTATTTTCCTTCACCTCAAAACTGGTGCACTGCAGAACATCAGAACTGCTCCATGGCACTAACACAAGCAACGGTCACACGCTGCACATGAACAAGACGAGGTCACTTGTTTGTTGATCACCAGGCTGATGTGTCAGATCTGCCTCTACCGTTCCCAGAATTCACTGTTTGTGCCCCTGTGATGCCTCATTTTGCAACAGTTGCTTCAGCTCCTTGTCCCCACCAGCAGAACTGCACAGCTCGCACCATCCCTTCCCAGCAATCCCAGTACTGTGAGCTCACCTGGAATCAGGGCATAAATATGTACTTGGACAACGCTAGGACACCCAACATCTTCAGCCGCAAACAACAGCTATGTCTGAGACATGTTATGGTGTTCACTACTTTGTATTTCATGAACAGAAAAAAACCAGATCCTTGAATTTCAAACACTTGGCAAAAAAACCCCTCAAACAAACAAAAACAGAGTGTGGCTTTTTAAATTTATTTATTTCCTGAAGTTACAAACCACTTCAAATTATTTTCATGTGCAGACATGAGAGCTGTGTTTGAGTACATGTATTAGACACCAGTACAATATAAATGGATGCACAAGTAGAATTCCCCAAGAGTGGACCAACAAACTGCACGTGAACTCAGCTTATAAAAAAAAAAAAAAGAGTAGCAATATTATCTGGCATGTGAAAAGGCTAAGACAGTACTAACCAAAATATCCACTAGATTAATTATGAGCTAACACATTTACTTTGATCAGAGAAGTTTGTTAACAGAAAACATTTCCTTTCTTCTAAGTCCAAGGACTATAAGAACTAGGAAATGCTAAATATTTACAGCAAAGAAGGCTTGGAAAACAACTACAAGCACCTTTTTTTTTAAGTAATCAAGCTCTGCAGCTTCTCCTTTAATGTCCTTTCCATAAATATTTATGTATTCTATATGTTTTATAAATATACCTACAGGACTTATCAAACCAAACACACAATATCTAAAAATCTTTGTAGAGGTGCTAGCAATGAATGAGATCAATAAAGAAGTTCATGACCTTCTATCACCACATGTTCCTGTGTCACCAGGCAGAACACTCAGGTAAGAGAAACCAGTTAGGGCCATGGGACCATCACAATCTCTGTCCTTGGTTCACCTTTGGCCATTCACTGACAGCTTGAAAATCATCACCTTCCCAATGCTTGTTAGTCCAGCTCTCCCAGGACTGAGAAATCCTGGTAGTTTTAATTCTGATAAATTAAAGAGAAAATATATCACATTTTAGGTTTTTTATCTTTGCACATAATCTTCTTTTATAGAGCCATTACAGTGAAGCTGAAAAAACACCACCTGGATTTGGCATATTACAAAGTAAATTGAACAATTTCATTTAACTGTTAGGAAATAAAAAAAAACCCGAACAACATTTTGAGCAAGGAAAGAATGGAGACCTAAGTTATTGCAAGAATATTTTCTGTCTTAGCAGCAGTTACTCACATAGGTCACCCCTTTAAAAATGGAAGACTAGAGAAACAAAGGAGGGGAGAAATCCCAGACAAGATCCAGGCAACAGCATATGCAGATCCCACTGGAGAGAAGTGGAAAGTGCTGAAGCTTTTCTGCAGATACTGTTCCTGTTGACATGATTTCTGCAAACCCTTTCTGAACTGGATTAGTTCTTAGAAATAATTCCAAAAGCTGTTACTTCCACGAAAAGCAAACCTTGGCAGTGCCATGGTGGGGAGCAGCACAAACCAGGCTGATCACATCACAGACAAGGGTATGCACTGTGCATTGGGAAAACAGCAAAAACACAGCCTGGGTTGTGTTTTTTTAAACTTTATTTTGGCCTTGGGTTATGTCCAGCTTACAATTAAGAGCATTACCCACTCACAAGGAGACTAGGAATGTACAATTCCAGAAACAACAAAAAGCAAGGCACAGCAGATAAGATGCCTCCTAAATATCTGACAGCATTGGTAATATTTTTTTCTGAGAGGCACAAGCAACAGAAGCTGCCAAAACAGACAATTCATAAAGCAGTGAATGGCTTATGGGTAACTGTACAAGATTCACCACCACTTGTGATTATGTTTCAGGGAAGTCTAATTCTGTAGTTCACTCCAGAGCAGCAAAGAACTCTGAGTGACACATGCAACAGCTTCATATCTTCGTGTCAGCCTGGATTTCAAGACATCTCACCTACCAGCCAAGTTAACTCATTTGAAAGCAATTCAGCTGTGCCCGGAGAAACAGTGTTGGATATACATATATATGTTTATATATACATGCACATAGGTATTTCTGGCAGCTTTTCCTCCTGCTGTTGTCCAGGCATAGTCAGGTGCAGCAAACATCTGACTGAAAGCTGGAACTGGTACAGCTTCCAGTCGGGGATGTTTACAGCAACAGACTACGATACATCACCAGAGGGTCTCGGTGCCAGTCAGCTGCTCACCTTGAGGGGAGGGGAAATGAGAAAGAAAAGATTTAAGACATGCTTCTATCACATTCCCACCAACTACTGTGCAGCTAATACTGAAGAAAACATTATCTTCACATTCAGTACCAAAAATACAGTTTTAGATTTGCAACTTACATCAAATGAGCAAAGTTTCTAAATGCAACATCTAGAACACAAATTCTCAGTTTTTAATATATACTTTAAGATGTTTTTTGGTTCAAATATATTCATTTTTATCTGTATTTATAAATATATATTTAATTTATACATTTAAAATAGACACAAACAAAATAAATATCCACTGACTTTACATCCCTATACCCTCATTCCTGGAGCTCTCAAAAGTACAAGGACTTGCAGTTTGAACATCCCATGAATTTTGCAAATGGCTATCCTCTCATAAATATCTATGTTTTTAAATAATTACATGCAAAATTGTAGACAGAAGCAAAACGAGCTGTGTTCTTAATAAAAGTATTAGAAACTTAAAAGAGTTATGAAAATATTTACCCTCAGCATCAGAATCCTGTCCGATCAGTTTAAAGCTCTACTATAAACAACTAAAAAAAACCCCAAACCAACTTACAACAAAATTTACAAGTTCACAAAAAAACTTACAACCCAAACCCAGTTCTCTTTGGATAAGCATTACAGGAGAGGGATGGGTGGGATGGAAAACAATAACAACCTCAGATGGAACCATTTCACTCCCCATCTTCAACCAGTCACCATCAAAACTCCCACAGGATTGCATTCAGTTCTGCAGCAACTTCCTCTAAGCTAAAAGAACCTTTACAATAATAAAAATTAGCATTTATGATGCATAACACTGACAGAGTAAATAAATGTAATTTACAGCCAAGTCATTTATTAAGTACATTTCACCAAGTTAGTTGTTGCATATTCTCCTATTGCTCCAATTCCATGTCGTTGTGCATCCACATAATCTGGAAGCCAAAATTCAAAGGATTCCTGTGGTGGTCCCACTGTTGGAAAAGTTTCCATGTCTTTGCAATGGAGATGAAGGGCTGAAACTGCTATCAGCATATAATTCTGCTGTGACCATATCCACATGCTACTTACATGCCTTAATTTTGTAGTTTATAGCTTCATGCCTTCCTTCTACTAACAGAGCTGAAAGCACACTGATCTATTCCCCACTTAGCAGCCTTTATCACTTCACAAAGAAAATTTTCCAATGCCAGATTATATGCAGACTTCAGCAATTTAAGGTTGCTTGTTTTGGGGGGTCTGTTTAGGCCTTCACAGCAACTTGTAAAAATAGAAATGATGACAAGGAGTTTAAAAGTGAAGAGAAACGACAGTGTTCAAGGTTTCTCAAGTTACAGAAACCCAATGACATTCAGTTTTCAAGTAGAGGTTTCCCCCTGCAACATGAAAAGTTGTTAGCAGTAAGTGAATCTCGTTATTACAGCAGCGTGCCAAGATTAACGAGGAAGCTGCATGCAGTCACTATGGAAACCACGCTGACCTCCATTAGTTTGGAGAATAAATAATTAAAAAGCCAGTGGTCATTTGCAACAAAGGCCTCTTCAGGCTGTTCCAAAACTGAAAATTCCTATTTTACACTGGAAAGAAATAGGCTATTTCATGCAGAGGTAGGCACATGGTATTTGACTAATTAGGCTGCTGAGCATTAAGTTGCAATGAACCATTTCTTATACTGCTTTCCTTTAACACTTACTTCTTAAGGAAGAATGAAGGTTACTACAATGTCACCTGCCCAGAGAACAAACTCTCCACAACCTCCTTTTGTTTTACCATGTAAATCATCTCAAAACAGCCAATATATGACAATGAAATCTCTTGCTGCTTTATCGAACTTACACAACATCTCACAAAGTGATTACATTTGTATAAAAGGAGTTGAAATTTCCATTTCCAAGAGTGGTGTGAAAAAGGTAGAGGCATTACAAGTCACAGTACAACTACATGTTTGAAAGACACCAACCTCCAGAACAGTTTGATCAAAACCAAAGCTGTACTTTCATTATTAAGCATCTTCAGCTATTTTCCCAACCACTTTCTTTTTTTCAGCTAACACAAACAGAGAGCATATTCCAGCTTTTCTTAAAGGCACTGCCCTCTGGTTTTTGTAGAGCTTAAAAGCTCTGAAGACAAAGAGGATTTGTTCTAATGTCATCACAAGCTGAAGAACATCGACTGCTGATTTCTGTTAATGCCTTCAACTGCTTTTCTTAAGAACAGCAGTAAGAGATCTAATTCTTTCAAGTGTGAGGTCTCCTCCTCATCAATCCATGTAGAGCTCCACAGGTAGAGAACACATGGAATGATGCAGATCTTTAAGGCTGCATCAAGTCCATCTGACACCTGAAGTTTACCTGCCTAGGAACTGTCCTTGTGCTGTCAATACTTCCAAATACAAAAAAGATATAATACTGCAAAAGACAAACCATTATGATACCTTAAGTTTGTGTTCACACACCATTTCCAAATTAAGCCATGCATGGCATGGAGATTTCCTGCAATTTTCCCAAGCCTCCAGCATTATTTCACCAGTCACACTGACCTTTTATTGCACCTTACACGAGCACCTTGAGTCAAGGTGAGAGGAGTGAGGGAGGGAGGAAGATGAGGAGGCAAGCAGCCAAAGAGAGCTCCTTCCTCCTCTTCCCCCCACATCTGAAGACCTCCTCACCTACCACCAGCATGACCACTGGAACACATTGTATTTGAAGCCTCAGTTGTCATGCAGAAATAGTGAGATGCAGTCAAAGGAGTCTGTGTGTGTGTGTTTTGTAGCCAAGGTCCTGTCAGTCAGTCCATCTGTCAGCCAAAGCGATTTAGCCTCGCTGCCTGATGTAAGCAGAGTGACTGGGAGTGACAGAGGCAGACAGATGCTCCCCGTTGCTATGAGGTTTGTTTAAGTCTTGTATATTGGCCAGAGGAGAACTGAGAATTAAGCATTAAATCCTGACCATTGAAGGGATTCTTGAACTGCACACAAATTTGTAAAATGGTAGAAGAACTTCATGAGGGAAGCCAACAGGAAGCATTCATCCATTTTCTGGGAGTTACACCTGGATTTTAAAATTCTATAGCATCCTATAGCACAGTCTGTTTAAGATCACATGAAATGATATGTGTTCAACATGTGTTTTACTCCTACCCACACAAACTCCTCTGAAGTATAAATCTAGGTAAAAAAACGCCCAGATTTATTTTCAATACTTTCCCCTTTCACCTTATAGAAATTTAATTATACCAAACTACTTAAATACAAAGTCCATTCCTCTGATACTACAGTTAAGTAGCCAGAACAGATTTTATACTGAAGTCCTCAGTTACGTATTTTTAATTTCTTTGGGGCAAGGAGGGGAATCAGGGAAGGAAGAAAAACTCCTTTTCACTAGACAGTTTATTTCTAAACTAAATGCTTGAAGAAATTTATCCAACTCTGAAGTATTAAGTGATTAGATTTTCACCATATTTAACTAGCCTAGTATTGCACAAGCATTTTTATTCCACAGTTTCAGGGATCAGAAAGAACAAATTCAGCTCTTTACCCTAGGTCAAACAGTGTGCCTGAATCAGCACATTTTAGGAACTGTAGCTTGAAGCACATAATCCAAACCACATCATCTCTGACAGAATTTATGCTGTGGCAGTGATTGACATGTGTTACTCCTTCAATACTGACTGTATGTTGTAGTGAACTTCTGAATCCCAGAGAGAGTTCACTGCAGCACTACAAGCTAACAATGCTCAGCACAAGGAGTAAAGGTGAAGTAGGAAATGTACATAAGTAGTTCTAACACTGCATTCCCTGTGTATTTTCAGAAAAACACACTGCTTCTTTTGATCACTAACACATACACAGTACAACTAGCAAATCTGACACAAGAGGTTGAAGAATTTTTTAAACTGGGACATGAATTCTAACACAATGAAAGAGACTGGATCTAACATTACCAATTGTAAAGAACGAGAAAAATAAGTGTCTTGATATTTTAAAAATGTATAGGAAAGCATGGAAGTAGAACATTACTAGCACAGCTCAGTCTGAATTTAAGTGAGGGCTGGATGCACATACTATATGTAATTATTTCAGTCAAACAAACAATAGGAAGTCTGTGTGGTAAAATAATACTTTTATCTGACAAAAGGAGTTCTGAGAACAAACTACAGAAAAAGATGATGGTGTGAGACAAAATAAAGTTCAGATCCTGATTCAAAGTTGTCCCACATCTCAGTCTGAACAAAGTTTAAAAAGTCATAAATGTAGTCTGCTATAGCTCAGACTGAAGGCAGCAGTTAGACACCCCCAACTCCTCCACCAGAGTCTCGTATTCCTCGGGCTGAGCAACACAGCTCAGCCTAAAGAAACCATATGTTTATTTATGGAATATCATCTTGGCTCTCCATTGGGTGGAGTACCATACACCCAAGATGTTATACAGGCAAATTAAGCCTTCATTTCAGAGTTCTGCAGTAACTGGTAATCTCCACAGTCACCACAGGAGGCAGGAAGTGGCTAATCCAAGACCATTTTGTTTAAAAATGAGCTAAAAAAATATTTAAAAATCCATTTACCACACTAAAAAACCCGAATTTACAAGGAATTACCCTCATAAAATCCCAACCAGTAGGTTAAACCTGCAATCAAGAGCAGGAGGGAAGAATATTACCACCCTTACTTGTATTTCTCTTCCTCAGCAAACAGGCAGACAGTAGTTTATATTGCTATATGATATACAGCAACGAGCACTGTTATTTTCACTTTTTGAACTTTTCTAGCAGGATACCTACATTCCAGTGCACTGACCACAAGAGAAACCTGAACAACTAGAACTACAAAAGCAGGAGAAACATGAATACTATGACTGTACTAGGCCAGATTTCACATAACGATTCAATCTTTGTCCTTGTGTTTCCATAAAAGCATTCCCTCCTCAGCTTTATCAAGGGGTTTAATATTATAACTCCACCTTTCTCTCCATGGTATAGTTCCATATTGTACCTCCACCTTTCTCTCCATGGTATAGTTCTAATTTCATCATTTCAGCTATTTGTGTCTCTCTTTTGGTCCCTCTTACAGGAAAGGCACTTTTGCCTCATTCCTGGTGCAGAGCTACAGGGAAACTAGTTTGCTTAACCTGGGATGGATTTTTGCAGATACTTTATTACAAACTATTTAAACAAATCACTGTAAATATTTTACAGCTACCTCTACATGACATCTCCATGTCATCCTGAAGAATCTTCCAACTCCTAATTTGGGGCCATAGTCTGCCTTGTCTTCTTCCGAGGTAACCAATCTCTCTAACCCAAGATGATGAAGCTGTCTGTAGAAAATGAGCTCTTTCTTTTTAAAGTTATCTTTAAGATTCAGAAGATTCTCCAATCTGAAAAATACAATTAAAGTTCATAGGGCTGAATATACAATCACTGATCTGATCTCTGAGTGGAAGACAGAAACACAAGAGCAAAAACCAACCTTAACACTTGACAAGAAACAGAAACAAAGAATATATTTAATAGATGTTCACTGCAGTAGTATCAGAAGAGCTTCTACCTATTAAAAAATAATCTGAATACTGGGAATTGTAAAGACTGAATTATTTGTACTAAGTTGACTAAAATGTTGAAGTCCTCATGCTTGCTGACTCAAATACGGCCAGGCACGAATGGAAAAACCTCCCCAAAAAGACTGACCAAAAAATCTATATAAATATGCCATTTGTTAAGCTAAGCTGCTGGTTGGCTGTGGGGTTTTCTGAGCGGATATCAATTGAGTCTGCTGTAGCAGACTCCAATCAATGACACATTTAGCACACTCCTTCACTTAATGACTTTTCACTCACATTTGCAATTACAATTCTCTGGTGATATCAGCTGCCAACAATAGTTCTCTGTAACAGTGAGGGAACAAGCTGAGAATTGCAAGCAGACTTCAAACTGCAAAGTCCATTTGCCCACATTCCTGAACAAGGACACATTTGGATAACCTGTTAACAACAGAGTCCAACAACTAAGTCTACACCAATTACTAAATTGCTGCAGAAGCTGGTAAGGGCCAGGGCACCAAGAGATCCACAGGCAACATTCCCATTTTAAGGATAATCCTGTGTGAATGTATTCCAAACCTTGCAAATATGACAAGTCCTGGCATTACCACACTGAATTTTGAAAGCAGAGTCTGGGGGCTGTTACTGCAGCCTGGTGCAACCAGAGTGCCACAACCACCTATTTTCCTTGCTGTATAGAGTGAGCTCAACTGCTCCATTGCAATGAAATCCTGAAGGATCTCAGACTGAGAAGCAATCTGTACACCAGTATCAATCCTAACCTTGCTCCCAAAGCATACACACTTTTTAAAATTACTGCAAAGAAACTCAACCCAGCAAGCATGCA
Organism: Acanthisitta chloris; assembly: GCF_000695815.1. NCBI lineage: Eukaryota > Metazoa > Chordata > Aves > Passeriformes > Acanthisittidae > Acanthisitta > Acanthisitta chloris. The sequence goes on from NW_008654793.1 coordinate 33,472, forward strand.
AGTCACAAACATCAGATAAGTACACAGCACTTGGTTTTACACAGCATCTTTGTCCTTATGCACAAGTTTAAAAAAACCAACCAAACTCAATTACGTGTTTTGTAATAATACCCAAGAGACCCATTCTTTTAAGCACACACATCCAGCCTGTATCCAGAGAGGAAACAGTCCCTGCAAGAACAGCACGCAGTCATGGCCTCCACGTCAGGATCAACAATCTCAAACCCAAAACCATACAGCAAGAAACAATATGGAGCTGCTTTCAACTTATCTGATTATCTCTACTTATTAATGTAGATTTCACCAAGTTCTCTTCAGAAAATAATTTTCAGGATTTACTGACAGTAATTGGAACCAGACATAACGTGCTGGCCAAGCAGCTCATTTTGAAAACATTAGTCTGTATTATAGAATCAATCTTCCGTCGGATCTGACAAATAGACTTGGAAAATTACTCCCTTCAGAGCCTCTCAAACACCATCTCCTCTAGAATCAAGTCACCTCCTTCAAGAATTTATAACACAACAAGAATTAAAACAGACTTACCAGTCTGCAAATATGCCAGGAGTATAACAAGCAGCTCATTTTGAAAACATTAGTCTGTATTATAGAATCAATCTTCCGTCGGATCTGACAAATAGACTTGGAAAATTACTCCCTTCAGAGCCTCTCAAACACCATCTCCTCTAGAATCAAGTCACCTCCTTCAAGAATTTATAACACAACAAGAATTAAAACAGACTTACCAGTCTGCAAATATGCCAGGAGTATAACTTTGAGCCAATACTTTCCGAGTCTGCAAATATGCCAGGAGTATAACTAAAATTTGAGCCATGGTTACCTATTTGGAGCAATGTAAGAGTTAAAAATTATTTATTGGACTTAGTAAGAAGAGGCATTCAATTCTTTGGAGAAGGCAGAAGAGACTTTTAATAAGAAACATTTTCTAAATCATGAAAATAATCTTTCCTTTTCATGCTGACTATTAAAAGTTTTGCTTACCAACTACTAAATCATAGAATCAATCGGGTTGGAAGAGACCTCAAAGATCATCGAGTCCAACCCTACTGTGGTTACTAGACCATGGCACTAAGTGCCACATCCAGTCTCAGCTTGAAACCTCCAGGGATGGTGAATCCACCACCACCTCCCTGGGCAGCACATTCCAATGCCTGACTACTCTCTGTAAAAAATCTCTTCCTAATATCCAACCTAAACCTCCCCTGGAATGCATTAATCATCTTTTGCTGTATTCTACACAGCATTACTCGTATCACCTACTAGAAGTGTCATGGCACTCATGACAGGGTCCCATCATACTCATGTTGGAGAAACTCAAAAGAGGAAGTAGAGTCCCATCAACTTCTGGAAGAACATGGAAAAAAATCCAGATGAAATAAATGTTGATAAAGAGTTAATGAAGATTTATGAAAGGAAGAACGTGCCCAACCACCCTCACGTAAAAAGCTACGGGGGGCTTGATGAAAGTTAAACAGCCCAGGGAACAAAACTTTTACTTTGTAAGAACTTCCAAGACAGTCTCCCAACCCAGTCTCACCAGGGAGCTGAGAAACAGTGAGCTCCATGGAGGGTAACCTGGAAAACTGGCTGGATCTCTGGCTAATGCAGTTGACACCAACACCTGAATGCCCAGCAGCAAT
>NW_008654794.1:0-2135 GCF_000695815.1 Acanthisitta chloris
CTTTGTCTCTCTAATTTTCTTCCTACGCAACCTAACTATATTCATGAACTCTTCTTGAGTAGCCTGTCCTTTTTTCCAGAGTTGGTAAGCTCCCTTTTTTCTCATAATTTCCTGCAAAGTCTCCCTGTTCAGCCAGGCCGGTCGCCTTCCCTGCCGGCTCACCTTACGGCACACCGGGACAGCTGCTCCTGCACCTTCAATACATCCTTCTTGAAGCATGTCCCTCCTTCCTGACCCCTTTGTTTCCAAGGGCTCTTTCCCAGGGTACACTTTGAACCAGACTTTTGAGCAGGCCAAAGTCTGCTCTTCAGAAGTCCAGGGTAGAAGTTTTATTGATGGCCCTTCTTGCATCCCTGAGCATTGAGAACTCTATAATTTCATGGTCACTGTGCCCCAAATGGCCTCCAACCACCACATCTCCCACCAGCCCTTCTCTGTTTGTGAACAGCAGTTCTAGCGGGGCCCCTGGTAGGCTCATCTACCAGCTGAAGTAGGAAATTATCCTCTATGCACTCAAGCACTCTGCCAAGAAAAGCAAATATTTGCCTTTCTCCAAGGAAGGCAATATCCTCCATGTTAAATTATCTTTTCTTCTAGCAGTACTTGTCAACTAAAAATTTAGATCAACTGTATTTTAAGGCAATATCTTAATGGCAACCCTAGCTCTATAACTTTACATGGCAATGAAGATCAGATACTCCGGGTAAAATATTAAGAAGCACTGCCCTTCCCACTCACCCCATAGTGCAACAGGTTTTGTCTGAAAATTCTAGGCCTAGGTATCTGAATTACAGCTGCAGAAATTATTTGATCATACACGTAACAGAGGTAGTTTTCAAACAGCAAGTTCAAGGAATAGTAACAACATAGTTATGACAATGCACAGTTCAGTTAGGGATAATTTACCCCACCAGCACAGTACTTTGGCAGCTGCAGTATAAGTGAAATATTATATAAATATATCATAATATAAATATATCCTTCTTATTTTACATTTTCCTTTTGCCCTGCAAATACTGAAAAAATGAGGGGTAAATGATGGCAGATCCAGACTTACTTCCAACATGTGCAAGGTAAGATTAAACCTGTAGCAAAGAATCTCTCAAGAGAATAATAAAATATGTATTTGAAGTTGTTTTAAGCAGGTGAACTTCTGATACAGATGCAATGAAGCAGCATCCATATCACCATTTTTTTCAAGGTGTGTTAGTCCAAATAAAATCAGAGGGAGAAAGAAGACAGAAAATTGCTTCAAAATCCTACAGCACTTGTGATATTTTGAGAAAAAATAATTAATATGATAACTCACTGTGCTTATGCAAGGAGAGCTGTCAACATAACTTCACTAGCTGAATGCTCTTGAAATATTTTGTAGACACTTGTTCCATGTGTGTGCCTGTACAGTCTTCTAATAATAACAAAACATTTCCATCATCTATGAAGTATGTCTACTGTGATACAAATGTAGTCATACATTGTCAAATTTTCTGTACTGATAGTAGGGATAGCATTATAATAAATTTGATGATTTCTACAACCAAATTGACCAAATAATTTTAAATACTGTAATGTTATTATTGCAGATAGAAAAACAAATCAGATTTTTCAACGCAAATGTTCAAATACAAATGAATATTTGAAGACATTGCTTTAATCTAGATTAGCAGTGGATGACTGGTGTTGCAAGCAGATCTTCTAGACACTGTTATTTTTCCTACAGTCCCTGCAGGCTAGCCTATCAAGCAGTGCAAAGCTTTTTTTTTTAGATGCTACCAAAGAATCTTTACATATAAACTCTCCTTCCTCTTCTTGAAACTGGAGAATAGACCAGAGGCAGATCAGTCAGTTGAGAAAAGAATATGAAGAACATTATCTATCATTCTTCAACAAGGCTAGCCCAAGAAGAGCAATTAATCATCTTTACTGAAACACAGCTAAATCCATTTCAGTCTGCAGATGAATTTACCTGAATGCACCCAGAAGGGTACCTCCCATCTCAACAAAAAATAGAAGTGTGCAAAGAAGCTCTAATAATTGCCTTCATGTAACACTTGCATCCATATCATGCTTATGTTATTGTATCAACAGGTCTATATTGACCTTTATTACCCTCAAATCTGCTTTTCACAGGTTTC
>NW_008654794.1:2191-16506 GCF_000695815.1 Acanthisitta chloris
AATATTAATGAAAAACTGATGGGTTTGTGGATGCCCTACTGCTACTGAAAGAGGAAAATTTGGAAAGGTTTCTCAACCTGAAATTTATAGCACCAATTAAAAGACCATACTTTCTATAATTACAGCTGGGGGGGAGGAGGATTGCCATACATCAAGATGCCAGTATATCATCTGGTGAGACCAATATAGCAAGCTATTGCAGGTTTAATCAAAAACTGATGGGTTTGTGGATGCCCTACTGCTACTGAAAGAGGAAAATTTGGAAAGGTTTCTCAACCTGAAATTTATAGCACCAATTAAAAGACCATACTTTCTATAATTACAGCTGGGGGGGAGGAGGATTGCCATACATCAAGATGCCAGTATATCATCTGGTGAGACCAATATAGCAAGCTATTGCAGGTTTAATCAAGGAGGACCTTTCCCTTTCCTTTCAATTTCTTTTCCGTTTCCATCAGCTCCTGCATCAATCACTGCTCAGTCCTTTGCTCTCCGTTTTAGTGAAGATAATCCAGACTTGAAAAAAACATGTCAAACACAGTCAGATTTACACAAATGACAAAATATACTGTGGTCAAACTTGGTAAAAATATGTAGAATGCATTAGTGATTTAGTGCACTGTAGACTTATTTTTGATGGAGATTTGTCTTGCAGTATCTACTTAAGGTCTCTACTGATGTACTAAAATTGTTTGAATAATTAATGGATCAGAGGTTGAAGTCACATGTCAAGGAACAATTGAGAGCACTAAGTTTGCAACATGGATGCAAGTTACTTCACTAGTTTCTTATCTTTGCCTGCCTGGCATACATGCAGGATTGGCACCTGTGTGAATTTAGTTGCCAGTGAAGTTGCAGTGTGGACACACAGTCCTGGAGCCCTAGCAGGTTGTAGCAAATGAAACCCCTGTTCTCAATTTGTGCTGCACTGGCCTTTAATGTAGAGGTAATCAGACTGTACTGAATTTTAAAACCTACCATCTGGAACTCCTTTACAGTTCTGATCCAAGTAATTGTAAGGCTAACTCTAGCATCTCTTCTACCCCTTTGGGAAGGTTTTAGGTCTGCAGTGACTGCTGGTTTATGCCAGCACATTTGTAACTGAAGTACTGAGACATGCAGTGGAAGCATTTCATGTGCAAAAATTCGAGGTGTTAAGTTTAGAACCTGATAGGATTCCAAATGGCAACACGCAGGAGGCCTTAGTGTAATCTCCTCCAATGAGAATCACTGATCACCTTAAAGGATAGAGTAGGAGTCTTTCTATACCTGTATCCAAAGACCAACACACCCAGAATTTCCACTTTTCCTGCTGTCAGTTCACTTTCTGACTTGCAAGCTCTATATAAACATGTGACAATACTGGAGATACTCATCAAAAGAGTAATTGTAGAAGAAAGTAACGACAAGATGGCTCCTTAACTGGTGTTGAATTCAAATAATTTTGATTATAAAGTATTGAAATAAACTCAACATGACTTATTCATATTTCAATTCAAGAAGAAAAATTTTTCTATGAGCTTTAATCTTATGTGCTGTGAAGAAAAGAGGTTTCTTGCCACGTGGAGTCTATTGAAATTAGTTTTAAGATGATTCCAAACAGCCCATTCTCACTTTGTCCCTCCTTCTATCATGCAGCATTCTAACAACCTCTACAGTGTTCAGGTGAGAGTAATTAAAGATGAGATTTAAAAAATTAGGTAGGAAGCATTAAAGTAGTAATAAACTAAGACATACATGCAAAATAGTAACTTAAGGAGTTATTGACACCATACTGTTGAAGTTAATGAAGAAGACAAATTTTCATTTTGCCATTTTTGATGTTTTGTGTTGTGTCATCCTTGAGGGATCCATGGCATTATCTAGTGCAATGCTGTCTAGCCTCAGCAACTGCAGGAGCTATATGTTAATCTTGGAATATTCCTTTCCCTCTCCCTTCTCCTCAACTGTGAGAGTAGATTGTACCATCATGCAAACCAACATGTCCTAGAAATATATGCCATCTTTTCATGTGGTCCCAGAGGCAATACTCAGTTCTGTGTATGTGTCTTTGTATATATATACACATATATATTTAAATGCAAATATTGCCCATAATTACTGTTAGTAAGGGTGATAAAAGATCAGACCACCGATGAAGCTGGAAGACATCTAGCTATATACTGTTAGTTCCTTTTGGTAGAATATGTTGCCTATCCTTGTACAATAAAAGAATAACAATACTACTCAAACTGCATTTAGAAAGCTATAAAGAAACAAATAGATTTTAAATGACCATTAAGAAACATTTCAGATTGCAAGATCAATTCTGCAGCTGAAAAGAGGAATTAAATCCTGCCACTAGGCCCATCCAAAATTGAACTATGAAATGGGCCGGAAAATATACGGCTGAACCTTTTGTCAATAGGAAAACATATTAAATCAATGAAAGAATATCTGGGTAATTAAATTTTTATAACCTGAGGTAAGAAAAGAATGTGATTTGTCATAAACAATGAGCAGTGCATTCCAAGTTTTTGATGAAATAATCAAAACAAAATATCATTGTTCCTGCCTGGATTCTTCATTTTCCTCTGTGTATCTATCCCTAAGAAATGATCTCTCAATTTGCTGTCAGTGTGAGAAGAACTTGTATCTCATATGTACAGAAGACTTGCTCTGAGGTTTTTCCAACAGATGTCTTTTCTACTGAAAAACACAAGTTAATCAAAAAGTAATATGCATCAGGAAAGTGTGGCTATAATTCTAAGTTGGCATAAGAGAAAAATTAATTTAATAAGCTGAATCACTGTCCCAGTACTTTGGGAATGAAATATTTCTTATCATGATTATAAAATTAAACAAATTTTTAGAAACAGCTTTCAAATTCAAAAGTTTTGAAGTCTTAGTTTCATACCTTAATATCAGCAAAAGGAAATAGTAAGGTGATTTTTAAAAAATAATTGCAGGAGAAGTGCATTTTATTCCCCTTCTTAAACAGGGTGGAAAAAAAAGGTGGTATCTTCTGCAAAACAAAGAATAAACTACTCTTTCTTTCTGGTCTATTAGTACATTTATGCTACATCAAGTCTATATATGCACCCTCCTACTTTAAGCAGATCAGCAAGGACATTGGCAAACAAAAATATGTTCAACAACAAATTATTAGATAAGAAAAAATATATATATTTGATATATGTACATATATAGTTGTTCATGCCCTATATATAACTATAGATTATAACAAAACTCAGAAGCATTCTTTTATCTTTGACTTAAATTAGGCTTAATTGGGTCAACATATCCAAAATACATTAGTGGCAGATAGACAAAGGTTTGGACCTCTCTATGTTCACATCCTTAAAAACTAAGCTAAAAGCTAAATCTTATACTGGTAAGGATAAATTCCTTGTTGAAGCCAAAATAAGTTGAAATCAGAGAGATTCGAAAGACCAGTGCAATACTGGTGACACTATTAAAATCAAGTTCAGTTATCAAAGTAATTTACCCATTCACAGAAAAAGATCTAACTCTTAATTTGGACAAATGTGGTCTGTGTTCAGTTAGGCTGGATTCTAGAAGTAAAATGCCTGTGACTGTAGTCTGGCAAAATCTTTAAATATGTGTTTCATCTAAATGATCCCATTGTCTTGATTTTACTTACCGTACGTGGGGGAAAAAATTATTTAAGTCACAAGGGCAGCAAGAACAGTAAGATATAAAAACAAGACATTAATCAGTACAGTTTTAAAATTTGTGTGTTTGCCAGGAAAGCATTTGATGCTTGATTAGCAAAAACTGGTTACACATCTCTTATCTATCAAATATCGACATGAATAAACGTTCTTCATTTTCTGAATTCCTGGTCAGATGCCCCTCTGAGGATACAACATTTGATGTTAAGTGATTAGAATGTTTTCAAATAAATGCACATCTTGTAAAACATATTAAAGAGGATAAGCATATGGTCTGCATATCCTGTCACTTAATTTAGGTTGCATGCTCTACATACACATTAGTCTCTAGTAGAAATTATAGCACTCAGAATAAAAAGGGATTTACTCTTTGTTGAACTGTATACTTCAAAGTTAGAAAAGTATTGTTCTATGTTAAATATTAGAAGCTTTAAAACACTTTAAGTACACTATGAATCTGTTCCAGTTTAGAATATTGTCATCCATCAGTAACCTCTTGAACAAACAAATTGCATTTATTACTTGTTTCATATTCATAAACATCATTGGTTTAATTAAAATGTTTTAAAAGTAAAAAGCATAGATTTTTTTCATAACTAGGCTTGAATTAAACATGTAAATGTCTCCTAGCCATGACTTATGGTGAATAATTGACTTAAAGAGGAAAAAAAAAAGGGCAATAATTTAAATCCTATCTGATTTTCCCTATCAAAAAATCAATAGATGCCAGTGTGGGAACAGAATGTTGAAAGTTCCAGATTCCAAGGATTTTCCAAGTTGCATAAAACATGTGACAACCCTCCCACAGCATTCCTTTTATCACATTAGTTCCACAAACCAGTTTATCTGAGTGCATTGTTCACATAGAAAAACTTCTCATTTATTTATAATTGCCTAATCAACTGAAACCTAATTGAATTATCCTGTAAGGACCTTTGATGAAGCTTCAGAAATCTACATAAACATTTATAATTTGAAGCCCTAATTAATAAGAAATAAAAAAGAAACTTCAGAAGGAATGAAAAAGTTGGTTTTGATTTGCTTTGGACAAACTATACGGTATACTTTCATCACTTCTTCAGTTTTCTGTTAATATATTCTTTAGTGAAAGCAGTAAGCATGGAGACTTTACTATAAGGAGGAGTTTGAAGGCATCCAATAAACATGAGCATCTTTTCTGACATTTAAATTTCCAGCAGCTAAAAAATTTCAACCATTAAGATAATTTTCCAAATAAACTATTTGTAATTCAAAATTGCTCTGACTTGTAGAGAACTTGATATAATCAAAATTTCATTGCTGAAATGTTTTTAAAAGACTGACAGAGAAGTACTCTCTATGCAAAGATGCTGCTAGCATGCATTGATGTGAATCTTCTGAAGCCAACAGAGTATTGAGAACATAAAGCTGAAACAAATTAATTAGGAAATCACATGCAGCAGTGCAGAAAAAGAGAAATAATACTTTGTGAAAGCATTATCTGTCTCAGATAGGAAGACTTCAGACCTATGCAGAGAGGGGAAAAAAACCAAGAAGTCCCAAAGTAAGAAGAGCCTTCTGGGCCTATCAAGATGTGGAAAATATCAAATAAAAAAATGTGTGGTGTTATGCTCTGTGGTCTTCCGCACAGATACACCAGAAGTGCTAAACAGAAATAAAGCTGAACATAGTTCCAAAGCCTAAGAGGATACTTTTTCAGGTATCTATTTCATTAACTCTTCTTTCTCCTTCTCCTCTTACCCCACATTTAGGAGAAATTCAGGCATCAAGATGAAGGTTTTCTAAAGCTCTGACTGGAAGGCAGTGAATTTGCTGACCTACAAATATAGCCTTTTAAGTACAGGAGTTCATATAGGGAAATTTCAAACAATTATCTTTGAGACATTCCTAAACTCATTAAAACACAGAGGAAAAAAAAAAAAGCAAAGGAACTCCAGCATTTATTTTTCTGTGAGATTTCTACATAAAATATATTTTGTCTGATGCTCTCTGGTCATGAACTGTGAATTTGCAACACTGAGCAAATCCAGTAGAGTGCAGTTTAATTTATATTGCCTATATGGCCTACTATCTGAGAACTCTCATATGCTACTTGCTTGATAAACTCAAAACGAATAAATTGTTACACCCTTTCTGTTTCAAAATCCTGCACACTGTGAACTCAGCAAGAGACAACCAGCAAACATTGTTAAAGAGGACAACAAGTGAATAGGTCAGCAGAGCAGTGCTGAGCAGCTGTAACACCACACAGTTCTTAGTGAGCATATTGGGGAAAAGTATGTGAAGGTAGAAAATGAGGTGATGTAATAAAGGCTCCTCATGCAGTATTAAATATAAGACACAGCAGAAGATGCTTAGTTTGGGGTAAGAGGAATAAAAAGAACAGATGAGGGAAACCAGTAACTTCTGTTTGGGTAGGAAGTAGAAGTATGAAGAAGGATGAGAAGAACGTGGAGTTTAGGGCAGATGACAAGATAAGGTGAAAGACTGCAGGTGGATAATAATGAAAAAAAAAGAGACTGCCACTAAAAGAAGATTTGCATAATGTGCCATACCTTCAGCTATTATAAGTTAGCATAATATTACTGGAGTCAGTAGAGCTAAACTGACTGACAGGAAACAAAGAAATAAAACTTAATTCCTGCATAGCAATCAATCCTATTATTTCATCATTTCTTCTAAGGTAGATTTGGACTCTCAAACAATACCACCAAATTAAGGCCAAATGTAATACTTTAATACAAAAAATAAACCCAAAGTAAAAAAAACCTGAGAAAAAAGATCTGGAAGTGTTGATAAAAGCATTCATGTCTATAGTAAGTTCAGGAAAAAGATATTTAATTGCAATATATCTGTGGTCTCTTCCACAACATAGCTAATATATGTGCAGTACAAAGATTATTGTTTAAACTGACTGTAATGCTTTACATTAAGGGAGAATGATCTTGGGAATTCATATAGCATTGAAAACATCAAATTAATTTGAAGAGATCAGCAGAGCATAAGTTCCACTAAGTCAATTCATGCCTATCAAGTAACAGATTTGCCTTGTATAAAAAAGCACAAAGAACATCAATAATAAATGATGAAGAACTAAAATATAAAATGAGATACTATGATTTAAAAGTAATTGATTAAAATGAAAGCAGATGTTCATCTGATGGATTACTGTGCATTTCTATCAAAGTTTACAGCCAAGTTTTAAACAAATATGACTGGTAGCCAGAAATAAAGACACAAAAGCAGTAGGACTGAGCACTGGTCCAGATATTTAGGATACATATTTGAATTGAATCAGGATTTAGACAGAGTATATTTATAAAGTCATACCACAATGGGATTATACTATCCATGAAAATATAGCCCAATATTTAACTCCTAGTTGTAATCTTCTACCGTTTTTCAAATTCCAGTATCGATCTCCTTTACAGATCTTCTGTACAGCACTTAACATTTATAGTTGGCATCTTTTATATCAATTATACCCTTGCAGAATTTTTTTCACATTCCTCTCTTAAAGTGCACTTACCATACTGTCTCTTCAAAGACTCTTCTGTCTTCATCCCCAGAATGGGGATCCCCAAAACTAGTATATATTCGTGAAAGCAAAATTTCTCCATCACAACCTGAAAGCAACTCAGTCTCATTGTATAATATGCAATTGAGGGTTGAGGTCTCAAGGTACCGTTAGTGGTATTGCCTAGTTTGGAACAATACAAATTATCTAAAATGCTTCAGGGACATGTGAAACAAAATTAATTGAGTTCTGTATGCAGACAGACTCATTGCAAAAGGTATATTACTGAACAAAGTATTTCTTAATATGGCTGCTATTGTTCTGAATAGCTGAACTCAATCCAAAATAAGTGCAGTAAACAAAGCAGGATCACAATTTATCACTAGATATCCTTAACTCTCTCAGTTCTGAAAGACTGGACCAGTATTTGGTCCTCTTTGCTGCAAAGGCAAAAGCATTATCTCCAAGTTCTAGTTTACAAATATAATACAGCTCAAATAGCAATACACTGCTTTTGTAGAGCACGGAAAGGAATATCAAAGTTAAGGAGCACAGAAGTATGTTCTGCATTTCACATATCTAAAAATATTAACTTCCTTTTATAAAAAAAACCCAGCTATTTCATAAAGCAGAATTCCAAGGAAAAGCTGCTTACTCATCTGTCTCCGACCCATCACTACTTGCCACCAATCCAATTTCCTTTGCAAACAATAACTTGAGGTCAGTTTCTTTTATTCCCTTGAGTGATGGTACCATTTTTCTGTAATATTCATAAAAATGGAAACTCTATTATCTGGTATAGAGAACCAGACCAAAACATCCAATAAATAAAAAGTTGCATATCTTTTGTTCACTTATAATAACAAAAGCCAGAGGACATTTGAAAAACCTAGACCTGATTTGTGACTGAGCTAACTTACAGCTGGAGTTATTCCAACTCCAGCTTTGTCAGGCAGAATGGTAATCTCCCTTGTCCTTCCAAAATGGAAGATTTTTCCAAAATACCAAGACTAAAATGGGGAGTGGAAAGAATAGTCATGCATCAGATCACTAGAAAAAAAGTACTGTAGCTGCCTAAATGCTTTCCCGAACTTTCAAATTATTAATAGGTTCTTAAGAAAGAAATAAACATCTCCTTCCAATCCTTGCATTTTTACAGGGTAAAACCTTTCTCATGCATTTGCACATGATCACTGCAGTTTAATGCACTTTAGAGGAGCTGGGCTGCATATTTGACTCATTCATAATATTGCACTATAGTCAGGAAAAGAAGGATGAATACTATTCATTCCAAGCTTATTTAATGTCAAAATTATAATTTCCATTTAGATGGAGAACCATGGATAAGTTCCACCAATTTAGAGTTTGTATGTAGAAACTGTATTAATGTGATATACCAAATACAAGATGGTCCAGGGTAAGACATATTACACTCTGACTTTTTCAGTGAACCAACAGAAAGAGAGGAGGGTTTATCCTTTGCTGCAATGAGGAGTTCACAATTAGCCTTTGAAGTACAAGAAATGATACTCAGACTAATAAAAAGATGTTTGCATCTCTAAGTAGAACCACACATTAATTTGGAGTTGCAGTCAGCCTTCTCATAGACAAGGAGTAAGTAGGCAACATTTTGGATTTCAAACGATTAAAACTGTCTGGAGATCCGCAGTGGAAAACCTGTCTGCAAGAAGTAAAAGTTGGACCAAGAAAAGTATACTCTTATGAAGAAAACTCAAAAGGGAGCTTTGTTTAATAAATACAACTGAAGACACTTGCACAACCTGTTTCTCTGCCTGCCACCATGTTAGAAGATCATGGCTGAACAAGAAAGAGGATTTTTCTCATTTATAAATAAATTTATTTTTTCTTTCAAGAATTTGCCTGTCTGTAATTGTATTTCAATACACTCTATTGTCAGTTTATGGTATTATTAATTCTTCTATTTGCACATAATTTTACCCTGGCTGGATTTTAAATCACCTAATGTAACTGGATAACCATAAGGTATTCCTCACCAAAAGTCTGGCAGAGTAAGGTCAGGAGGCACTAAGCAAGATTAAATTCTTTTTATATGCTTCATACAGTTTGGAGTCTAAATGAAAGTGGGATTTAATACTGAATGAGTTACAGGAGACATAACAGATGCTTTAGGCAAAATAATTTAGAAACACATCTACTTAAAGGAGGAAGTTGCAATAAAACATTTCCACACCATTAACTATTGGTTGTGCACATATTATATAAAGAATCAATGATGAAGAAATGCTTGCTATAATAAAACTGTACATTCCAGATTGCAGCCAGGAAACACTGACAGACTGTTGGACTCTTGAAACTGAACGTGCTTCACAGCTAGGTTTTAAATTCCTAATGCTGAATTTAAGAGGTTTTCAAGGCAGCAGAAATTACTTTGCAGTAAAACTAACAGTGAATGCCCATTTTGTGCACAAGGGAGGGAAGAACACAGCATAGCAGAGTTAGAATGACTCATAGCCCAAAAAGCAAAACTATAGGAGCTACAGATTGCTAATGAGCCTCTCCTGAGAGAGGGGGACACTATCATTTGAGAGGTAGACAGGATTTGACTCAAGAATATGAACAACTTCCCGTGCCTCGTACCCTGTTTTGAAATTTGCATGAGTTCAAAATTATATAAATGTATAAACAACTGTCAAATATTTTCAACTTATCATGGAGCTTTTGAAAGTGCTGTGTTGATGCCAATGAAAGAGAAGCAGAGTCTCTAATAGCTTTGAAATGGCTGTGTCAAGGAATTTAACAATGTCTGCAGATCAGTGCTTGTCAAATCAAATTCAAGGCAATTCAAAGAATAAACTCTACTGCAAGAAGTGATACCTTGAGGTAATTACAACCTAGTGGAATTCACTTCTAAACTTTCTGAGACACTGTTCACTCTTTAAACTGGGGAAAATGAGAAAAAAATCCCAACATCTAAACCTTATGTGACTGCAGCATCCTTTTTGAGTGACTAATCTGTTTTGACAACAATACCTAAATGCACATTTAGGAAAGGATATTAGCAGCACTGATGCAAAAGGGAATCAAGGAAGAATAAACAAAGCATCTACAATTAATTTCCTGTAATTGACAGCAGTGTAATTGACACTGCTTCCCATCCTATATTTCTGTCTTAGCATCATTTTCTTCATGCATTCCCCCAGTAACTGCAATAATAAAGGTTGTGTGAAAGGGAGATACAGACTTGGCATAAAGGTGTAAAACACAGCCAGTTCAGGATGTAATCTTCCTTTTAGGACATTTGGAGAGTTGTAATTCTAGATGACATTTACAGCATTGTTTGTCTTAGCTATTTAGGCTATCGTAACACACATTCTCATTTAAGCTACATCCACACTGGTCCATAAAGATGCCAGCTGTGACCAAAAACAAAACCAAGAGTGTTCTCACAAATTCTCTTCACCCCAACACCGAATTGCTGCTGCTGCCTGATCTATGTATCAAAAAAAATCCATACAGTAGAAAGTTATAAGTAACCCTTACTCAAAAGCCAAGAAATCCACTAGGGTCAATAATAATCTTATCTGTTGCACAATTATTGATTATATTATATATAGGGACAATTCATAGTAGAATTAATTGTCCAGAACAAAAATTGAATCACAGTCCCGTAAACTCAAAACACTTGCTGTCCTTATTGCTTACAAATTCACTGCTTATGAAGTACAATAACAGGCAAGTTGTTAGGAACATTTTAAAACTGTGTACTGCAAAGACATTGCTTTGAGATCTGTTTCTTAAAGATGCAGAAAAAAACAGAAGTAAAAAACCCCAAGAGAAGTTAACAAACTTTAGGCTGGTGTAGAAGCTGGAATCACTATGGGAATAATGGTCTAATGAGTATTCCAGAAGATACTGAAGCAATCAGAAACCTGAAATTTTGTTGAGTGAGAACTCTTGTGCACAGTCTTGAAGCCATTAAACATTCATTTCAGAAACAAAGAAAACTGTTGTCTCTTTAACAACATTCAAATCTGTCCAAACCTCATGGTCAGAAAATTACACAGTTTTTTGTTTCTGCAAGTTTGATGAATCACCAAAATCTAGTAGAAATACTTTATTGCCTTCCAGTAAATCATTATCACCTTTCATCTGTTCAGTCCAGGCTGCTACAAAACCACCTGAAACTTAAGCCTATGCCAGGTGAATACCAGCTTATCAGTTCCAATTTTTGTAGTGTTTAAGAAGCATTTTTCAGCCTTACAGAGGGATATCAAACTCATACAGAAGTCCACTGAAGCCCATACACTTCACTACTCTTGTCAGAAAAGGGCAATTTTTCCCTACTGTCTTTTTCAGATTCAGAGTATTTCTATTATGTTTTTCTTTATTAGTTCTATGCCACATAATGGGAAGGTCACACGGAAGACCTTTTCCTCCATTTTAATTTATTGTTCAACAATTAATTGTCCTGATTTTATCATTTCATGGAAGAATCTAAGTGCCCTACCTGTGCAATCATTGTGTGCTGAGAAAATTTCTGGTTGTATAGATATACTCAGAATTTCCTATTAATCTTTTTATATTGTGTGCTGAGAAAATTTCTGGTTGCATAGATTTACTCAGAATTTCCTATTAATCTTTTTATTCACAGAGACAGCAACTTCATTCAAATTCATATGTCTTTCAGCTGAAAAAACCACAAAACTTAGACCATTACTTGACACATTTTAATGCTGATTTGAGACTTCTGTTCATTATTTTGACTTGCTGATGTCCCTGTGTAGATGTGCCCTTTGTTCGTACCCTGGCCTTCAATTTTAAGGAACAAATTGCTGGGACTTTGCTGTGTACATTATTTTTGTTATTATTTTAATGATGGGAGCAGTAAATTGTAAATGTAAGTGTAAACCAGTAAATCAAAATGTTAATAGTAGCACATATTCAGTCCTTAAAATTTCTTTCTCTTGTAGCCTATCACCTAACTGTTGCTTCATACTAATGGTTGTACAGTTTAGAAGACGATTACCTCCTTCCTAACCACATTGCCAACATCCTCACTGCTAATATTCAGTATAAGGATATTATAGTGTACTCCTCTATATCTCAACTTCATAGTCAGTAATAAAATATGTGGTCCACATATTATTTTTATTATCCTTAGAAATATTTTTCTGTTACTGCTCAAGACATCATTCTCTGGATGTCAATGTGTTCACTGCTGAGAAACACATGCATTTTTACTCTTGCTTTTCAAATGTTTATTAAGGGCAGTTAATAAAGACTTAATAAAGACTACTCAAGAACGTATAATAATTCACCTCTCTACAAAGCAGAACATGTGTTTTTCTTGAAGAAAATTTTGGAAATAGAACTGCACTAGATATACTTGAATTACTTATTTCAGAATTCTATAGAATAGCCTCTCCTCCAGTTTCTCTTGATTGGCTCTTCATTTTCTCAGAAAAAGGCAGTCAACTAAATTGTTAATAAAGACCCCTCTGAGTTACATCTGCAGCACCATACACACTTTTGGGGGATGCGACCAGGTGCCTATGAGGCTCCTGAGTGATCAAAGGAATGGGCAGCCCATCACTGTGTCTATAACACAAGAGAGGATATCACTACATTTTGCAATACATCAGGGACAGGAAAGAAATATTCTTTGTGCTGAGTATTACACAAACGCAGAGCACAAGAAGGGCTCTGCTACAGGAGCTTATAGTATATACCTGCTACCAGGTTATTTGTAAAGGTAACCAAAGTCCAGCTGTCCAGGAAAGCATTCCTCTTGCTTTTCCTTGATTGAGTTGGCACCTCTATATTAGGCTCTGGTGTAAAGATACCTCCTTTGGAGCCATACCATTTGCAGTACAAACACAATGACTGTTGTGCTCTGGAGACACACTGCACATTTCTTGAGATCCCTATCATCCAACAGCAGTTAGTTAACATGCAATAATGGTACTTCACAGAGCAATTATTAAATTACTTTGTTCTACTGTAATGACCAATGATTAAACTTTCATAACACTGACATTACACGCTTTATTTTTCAGGCTCCTATACTGATTAAATTATTTCGAGGGTGGGGAGGAATCTTAATAGAAGTGAATTTGTGCAATTACCTTTCAAGGTCAAAAACTGTAGCCCACAGTGAAAGAGGGGAAAACACATGAAAATTAGTTCAGATGTTTTCAGTGTTTAATCTTTACATTGCCTACATTGTCTAAAACCGAAGGTTGCAGTTTGCTGAAACAGTTGCATGTCACCCTAAGAGAAACACATATACAGTGGGCTCATCAGGGGCTGAAATACAGTATAGGACTAGTGAACTTGAAAACAAAATTACCAATTTAAGATGACACTGTAGAGAGACTGCAGATGATCATACCTCCATAACAGTATGCATGCACTATCATAGAATTATAGAATAATGGAATGGTTCAGGTTGGTGTGAGAGACTGAAAAATGAACTGTTTTGTCTTGGCAATGTAGTTGAGTGTAGTGTACCCAGATATGGTCTCCAACATCATGATTCTCTGGCCTTGCAGTGCCAGACAATCAGGTGGGGTGGCCTGGGCAGATATGGAGCAGACAGAACAGCTGCCTCACATGAGGAGTGTTGTATATAAGAACATTTTGTCACTAGGACTCCTGCTTTGCTAAAAAATTGCCGATTCACTGCTGCAAAGGACCCCGGACAAGGATTGAATCTCAGTGCCTACATAGAGAAAACCCATTACCCTGTGACAAGGACTAAATCTCAGGGCCTACATAGAGAAAACCCATTACCCTGGTCTACAAACTGTTGCAATTAAGTCCTAAAGGAGAATGGACCCATAAGCATAAAAATGGCAAGCTGATACTCCCCAGGTGTGAGATATCCCCCCCAACCTAAAAGAAGAGCTATCAATGGGATACATCATAGTGGTGACTATGTTTTCCACAATATTCTTTGAATTTTCTCACTTTTATAACCCCATTTGTCTCTTAACCTCACTCTGGGCATATTCGATCCTACATCCCCTCTGCTTTTGCGGATCAGGAGAGTTGGAAAGGACCTTAAAGACCATACAGTTCCAATCCCCCTGCTGTGGACAGGGACAAATTTCACTGGACCAGGTTGCTCAGACCTCCATCCA
>NW_008654795.1:0-407 GCF_000695815.1 Acanthisitta chloris
GATCCTATTGCTGCCCCATAGATCCTATTGCTGCCCCACAGATCCCACTCAGCCCCACAGCATCATTCACAACCCCACACATCCTTTTCCAGCCCCACAGATCCCTCTCAGCCCCATAGATCACATCATTCCCAGCCCCACAGATCCCTCCCAGCCAGGGGTGTTTAGCTCCTACAGTTCTGCAAGTATAAACACTAATACTAGCAAAATTCTACTTTTCAATGTATTGCAGCACAGCTGCCAGGACAGTCACCTGGTTTTAGCAATCCGGTTAGAGCCCCTCACCCTGTCCCTGCAACTGGGAACTGTCAAAAGGATATAAAGACATAAAGAACTGGATGCTGCGGGGCAAATGTTTTAATAATTTTTTTCCAGCCCCACTCCCTGCCCCATAGATCCCTCCCAGC
>NW_008654796.1:0-9016 GCF_000695815.1 Acanthisitta chloris
TCTGTTCTACTTAGCTATAATTAGAAATACTTATCTCAATCAGAATCAAACCCTCTTGTCTAGTATGTTACTTATGTATATTGGATTAAAGAGAGGGCTTCTACTTCTGCAGTGCTACTAGCACTAATCCCTCCAGCTCCTTCTAGGTACATAATGGCACTTCTGACATTTCACCACCAAGGGGCAGTTCCTGCTAGAGGGTCATGAAAATCATTGCTCACATGAAACATTTGCACTTTCTAAAATAAGTTTAAGGAGCACCTCTTACTATTACCACGTTTTTTCTTTAGTTACTCTAATTGCACACATGGTAGAAACTGCTCACTGACCTTGCAGGCCATAGGCTTGTCAAGCACACAGGACCAACTGTTTGATTTTTGGAACCTTTGGGAAAACAAGAAACCCCATAATGAAATTGCAGCATTCAAGTGACTAAATGCAGATTTAAAGCCAGCCTAAATTTGCTTTACTGCAGGGTATGGGGTTTTTTAGGTAGGTTATTTTTACAGGTACGGAAAATATTTGCAGCACTGCTTGAAACAGTGTGTAGGTGTCCCTGGAAACTGTAATGTTTCCTTACATCAGAAGAACAACCGTTGGTTTGCATGACATCACTCCTTCAGACATGAAGCAATAAAAGTAGGAGTTTACAGCTTCCAGCTCTGAAAGCTGGTAGGAATTTTAGATTTTGTAAATTTCCACTGTTAAGAAGACCTGATGCAGAATCCCTTGCTGTCAAATTCTTTTCAGTCTGGTATAACCTCTGAACTCAGTCCAACTTTTGTTGGCTGTTGTCCCCTACCTACGATGAGTATAATAAAACTAAGAAAATAAATAAATTTAAAAGAGACAGAGTTTGCTTGTTGGTTTGGGGAAATTTTGTTTTGTGTTCTTAAACTGGTCAGCTTTGGAAGGTAAAGCAGAACTTGAAATGGAACAAATACTCACCAGACTCCCATTAGTTTCCCTACTGATGTTTTTCAAGTCTGCAACAACAAAGGCTACTAGGTAGGTGCTCATCTTCAAACTCACAAAAAACTCATCTTGAACAATTCCATTCGACACAGGAGTAGTGGCTTTCTGCAGGTAAAATGAAATACTATTACTGCAGGCAAAGGAGCACTTAGATACACAAGGAATCAATGTTAAATAATTACTTCATGCTAGGAACAGTTTATAGGCAAACTTACAGAATGTCTTTTTATTTTTATATTTATATTTCAGTTATATTTCAGTGGGGTTGATGATAACTTACAAAAGTGCAACAAACTTAAGAAGACATGAAACATTAAAGCCTATATGCCCAAACATTATTTGTCAAACTTTATTAAGCAGTATTAACAAACAACTACATTGCTGGAGAAACCATTACTCTACTGAAAGTCCCAGTATGTATAATCCAAAGTCATCATAAAGAGCAACATCAATTCAAGGGGTCTTTAGGCCAGATCAGAGACACAATTCAGCATAGCCTACTAAAATTACTGGTATTGCATGAGTTAAATATTTGTCTCTCCCCAGAAGTCTCTTGAAAACTAGGCAACCAAACATATTAATTATGTTAAAGCAGAACAAAACTGAGGAAAGCCTAAGGTTTCAGTTAGTTCAGATTAAAAACATGCCCAGTATAAACACACACAGCAAAAAACTAACTGCTCAGTCCTCTGAAGTAAAACATCATGGTGTATCTCAAATTACTCTTAGTGCATAAGTTTTCCATAATATCAGTCCTAGAAAAGCATGCTATATGCCTACAAGTGCTCTTCTATATATTTCTTCACAAACACAAAAAACCAAAAAGAATAAAGCAAAATGTTTAAAACCACTGTAGTGCAGAACAGAAAAGGTCTGGAGACAGAGATGGCACTTCAGAAATTCAAAACATCATAAATCATGTTTTCCAGAAGCCACAAACATTTATAAAGCAACAACAATAATCTTACATTTAGACAAGATCATCTGAAAACAAACAGTGATTTACTATTTAACTGCCACTTAAAATTTAACTGCTAGCCTTAAGGAGGAATTGATTTTGAAGCCTCAAGATATAATCAATATACTCATCTAATTTTACCACTACATACAAACAGAATGCCATCTTTGAATTCCTCCAGCAAATTCAGAAATTTCTGCCTTTACTACAGCTTCAGCATCATAAGGGTGTGACAGTCTATCTAAGAAAATCTACTCTGGCTGCAGATAAACTGGTTGAAAAATCAGTTATCCTCATTTAAAAAAACCCCAATCAACCAATAAACCAATCAACCAACCAGAACCACAAAAAGTAACACCACAAGCCCAAGACACACAGTTCATTTCTACCCTTATCATGTGTCAGCCACTATATAGTGATGCACAGGCTAGCTGACAAGGTCTGCTGCTGAGATCTCTTGCAAATGTAGGTGTGGACTATCTTCTCAGCAATCTGTGTTGCACGCATGCAGCAATGGTAAACCATCATTTGATTTTGATACATGAAGAACTATGGAAGCTGTTGAAAGATGCCTTAGCTGCTTGCCCAGCTCCTAGCAGAAGAGAGTGAGTGAGCACCTGTTCTTGTTTAGGTAAAACAGAAGAGGGGTCCACTAGGCTCTGTCTCTCCTTTCTATGAACCAAAAAGCAGCAAATAAAGTGTTCTTAGCCCTGGACGTAAACTAAACTGCTGCAATTCTGTTAAAGTAATTGGTAACAATCACCACAAATCCAGGAACATAAACATTCACATACTGTGAAAAAGATATTATTTCAGAAGGTCACAATTACTGGTTTTCAAAAACAAAGTAGCTGCATCAGCACCTGAGCTTTAGACAACTTTCTGGAACGCAAGCTGCACAGTGTACATGCATGTCCCACCAACACCAAGGATGTAATTTTTTTCATTACTGGTTAGATCAATGCAGTGTTGAGTTTCTGTTGGGTGATAAATAGTGGTGATCTTTTGATGAGAGAGGACCTAGGTCAGACACAGACTAGGTAATGTTAATCTTACTGGACTACCTAAATGAATTAGGCTCCTAAAAACGTTTGTCCAAAGGCATCATAATTCAGGTGTACTCGTACAAGACTTCACCTGAAAACAGCTAGCTGAAGGAATTTCAGATCCCTCATTCACATTCTGGAATTGACTCTGTGTGTATTCATATCCTAGTTCCCCTCATTAAGGCACAGAAGCACATCCTTCACTATCAGGCATATCTTTCACAGAGAGTGGTGTTAGTTACAGAAACTGCTAATAAAGATACTCCATACTCTGCACATCCGCAGGATCTGCAAACATAGAAAACTCAAACACAAATGTTAAGGGCTGTTGAGATGGATGTCACCACCAGCAAAACTCCTGCAAAACAATGGTTCATTTAATCTCAACAGGAATCCTTCCCACAGCCATTCAACTGTCTTAACACTAGCATCCTATACTGTGAAGTTGTTTTCTCCACAAGGTTCAAATCTCTGAGAAAGAAACAGCTGTTTTATTATAAAGTCATACAGTTTATAGCTTATCCACTCAAGTCAATCCCCTGGACATTTATGCAATAAAAACACAATCCAAAAGACTTAAACAGATTACCTAGGCAGCAGGTCTACTAAAATTCCCCTACAAAAGCAGGTACCTTTGGCATATTTGACAGAGTGGAAAGCTTCTCATCTCTTTTGATCTTGATTAAAAAAGTAGCTTTAAATGCTGGTTCATCAAAGCATGGAAAGGCAGACCTTGCTGCCAGAGGTTCAAACTGAGTTGCTGCAAACCACCTAATGGGAAGAGTAAAGAAGAGCAAAATAAGAATTATGAAAAAGATAAATGGCAGTTAATTTATGATAGAATAGTAACTTCCCTCCCAAACTAGGAGCTTGTTATGGGAGCAGCTTTTTGAATAGCTGGTCCAGTCAGAATTAATGTTTCATTGACAATTTTTTAAAAAAAACAAAAACGTATTTATTTGAGGAGTAATCAACTTGGCCTTTTTTTTTGCTTTGTGAACCAAGAATACACCTGCAATAACACAATTACAGAACAATGTCCAGAATAAAAGCCACCCAGTTTCCAGAAAGAGCAAACAAAAAGGAGATTGAAAAATTTAGTGAACATGCGCAGTAAATGAGAATTTTGAAACCTCGGCAGCAGATAGGACTACAAAGAGCATTTTCATCTAACTGCAGTGCCATTTCCCGCAGATGTTCCCTCAGTTCATCTAGCCTGTGCTGGCTAGTAGATGGATTCTGTCTAAGTTGATGCACTGTCTTGTCTCCATCCAACAGCTAATCACATCACAAGAAGACTTCTCAGAAGTCTATGTTCCTTCTCCATGATTTTTATACTACTAGCTGCGGAAATTATGGCTTTTGATAGAGAGCATCTGTGACTCCTGCACCTGCAAGACAAAGCCAGGAGTTCACCAGTAAGTTTTCTAACTGAAGGCTCGTATTTACTGGACCTAAACAGTGGAGAGAGCAGTGGCTCACATTGTGTTTCCTTTCCATTTTTTTTTAAACTACTGTGAAGCTAAACACAAGTTCTTTTGGGGGCTTCCTTGTTCTGCACTATTGACTCTAACATTTTGGACATACAACTTTTCTGAGAAGACACACTGCTCACAACTCATAAAATTAGATTCCATGCCTGCTTTCAACTTCTTACTCTTCCCAAAACAAGCTAGTGCAGTTTCACTCCAAGATTTTACAGGAGAACAAAAAAGAATAAAGAGCCATTCTGCATAAAAGTAAAAATAACGCCCAAATAAAAAATTTATTTTTCACTTTGCTTCTGGCAAGAGTGAGTTGTTTTGCCATTTGATAATTTTTGCATTTTTTTAACAATATAAAAAATCTTCAAAAGAAAGTAAAACTAAACTAAAAGAAAATACACTTTCCTGCAAAGGCAGCTTGACAGCTTGAGTTTTACACAGAAAATGTGGCAACAACAGTTTAACAGAGTAGTCTGCATTTGTAAAACCACAGGCATTAGCCACACAAAGACAATGCCCCTGCAAATAGAAGAGGCAAGGAAGGCAGTGGAAATTATATCAGTGAAGAGTTATCTGACAAGGATTTACTGAGCAGCATACAGATTAAAAACACGTGCTACATCTTGTTTCTGAACAGAAGCAGGTAGCACTGGACTGAAGGGCCACAAAAACTCAAGAACTTACAGCCCATATTTTTCCTCTGTGAACAATTACACATTCTCTTTCTACTCCAGTAAATACAAGAATAAAAGAAAGCTTCGTCTACCTCAGAACAGCAAAAACCCAGAGACTTTCAAGAAGAGGCTAATCATGCAATTTTTGCCCTCTACACTTACTGCATTCTTACTCCCACTTACTTCATCATAATGCACATGTTGAATGCTTCCAATAAGCAGCTTAGCTCTGTTTCATTTCATTTTGTAGTTAAGTTCTTCTACACCCAGCATGATTCTTTATTATCCAACACATTCCACAACAGAGATGCAATTTGTGGCAATTGATTTTTTTATAGTGACAGAATTCTGAAGCCTAACAGCAGTTTCCCAAGTGGCAACAAATATCTCTAATGATCATGCATACACTACAGCATTTTAGCATATGCTTAGGAATAGTCCCTTTGCAAGAGGTTTATCAGCACCACTTTACCTGGGGAATCTGAATAGTCATCTATGTTTGCACCTCAGTAAAACCCACCCACCTTCACCAGAGATGCAGGCAAACTGTAACAGATCTCTTAAAGGAAGACTCTTAGAAAACCTCACATGAGGGCCAAGGCAGTAAAGAGCAGCTAGGTCACTTGACCAATTCAGGAACCCACTTGATGTTTCACAGCTCATCTCAATGCATCAGGTTTTGCATATATTTGAAAACATTGCTGCAGCTAACTTACTTTATTGTACCCGTCAACAATGTGCGATAGACCTACCAGGACCTAGATAAAGGGAACTCTGAAGGCAAAGTGTGAGTAAACTCTGGAAAAGTAAGTGAGTTTTGTTTTAAATGGCTGTTGTTAAGGCCCAGAGAGGCCTGCTGAATCTGAAAGAAAATATCCTAGCTTTTAGAAACACATCTTTCTTATGCTGAGCAGCTTCCTGATAGTCTATGAAAAAAATCTTTACACTGAAGATCTTGTTTATTTTTTTCAACATGAGCAATCATCGATGGACTTAAGTAATTCAAACATCAGCAGTACATACTTATGATGTCTCATTTCAGAGAAACATATTATCACTGTATTATGGTATCACTGAAAAAGTTTGCAACAGGTCAGTAAAGGCTCTTGTTTTAAGTAACTGAAATTAAGATTAGTCTCAGTGTGATACTCTTCCCACAGAATATTTTTACATTTATATTGTCAGTTTGTTGCCTTTCATTTACTGCACTGCTCTGTTTCTAGAAAACCTGCATGTACAGTTACATGCCCACAAAGGCAAAAACACTCCAAAGTACGTGACCAGTGCAAGGCCCATTTGAAGTGGATGGTGGTGGGTGGCAATTTCAACAGTCTTCTTGGTAACATACACTGATTTACTCTTTACAAAAATAAGTGTGATGTTTTCCTTTTCTCCAGACACCTGGGGCTTTGACTGACTGCCATGACTTTTCAAGTATGATCGAGAGTGGCTTGGCAACTACATCTGCCAGTACCCTCAGGACCGTGTGATACATCTCACTAGGCCCCATGGAATCCTGTGAGTTCAGGGTCCTCAGATGGTCTTGAGCCTGACCTTCTCCTACAAAGCTGGGACTTTATTCTACCAGTCCCTGCCTTGAGACTCAAGGACTTGAGAGATGTGGGAAGAATTTCCAAAGAGAGAAACTAAAAATTAAACAAACAAAAAGCCACATTACAATTACCTACGATCACTATACTGCACTACATTTCACTGTAGGAGAGGCTGCCCTGACTTAATGAACCCATGCATGAAAGACATTTTTCAGGTAGGTTAATCAGGAGATTACAGATCGATTTTTCTCGATAGGAATAAGTTGTATAAAATATCCAATAAAAAAGCAACCCTTCTTATTTGTGTTATCAAAGCACAATCTAGAAGCGACAGAAGAGAGAAGCTGCATTTGTGGGCATACCTTTGCTTAGAATTCTCATCCTTGTAAGAAATTTTGTAAAAGCCATAATAGGTATCTGATAAATTAGATGAATATTCTATGTTGACAGTATAATTCTGTCCTACAAGGAGAGCCGTCGGAGCCATGACTGCAATCTGGTCATGCAATGGATATTCCAGGAGCTCAACAGGCTTTGCTTGATGCCCTTGTGCTGAAGTAATGGTTGCCTTGCTGATATTAAGTCCTGAGCTGTGAAGTACAATCTTCCGAGTTACATGGAGGATGTTGACCACTATTTTTACAGAGCCTGCAAATTTCAGAGTAGTTAGGTTTGGCTGCAAGACAAGATCATAATGCAGCGGTACAACATCAGAAGGAAGTCTGATTTTTGCCCATGGAAATAGTTTTCCATTGGTTGCCAAAGGGTATATTAGTTCCATTGTATGATTTTTTTTATGACAGCCTTCTTTGGTAAAGGTACATTTGGGAAGAAGATAAATCACTATTATTAATGAAACTGCAATCACAAAACCAGCTATGCAAACCACCACAGTCCTCGTAGAGGGCACTGAGCATGATCCATTTGGATTTTGTCTATATACAGACATGTTATTATGCAGACCCGAACTTCTGTTCATGAAGGACATCCCCAGCAACTTAGCTGATGACTCATAATCCTCTTCATCATCGTCCATTTCATGCTCTCCAAGGCCACGCACCAGGAGACGGGAGCTCCGTGGTTCATATTCCACTTCATCAGGCTCCAGGGGATGCAAACAAGGCTCTTTTGCCAAGTCAACCACATCAGGCTCCTCTTCAAACATACTGTTTTCAATCATATTCCTAGGTAACTGAATTCGATCTGAAAAAGAAATTACCAAATATTACATCATAATCAAAAGTGTAATATCTCAAAGACAGATTACTGAATTACAGAATGGGAAACACTTCTACAGGACACATCATCAAGATCTCTTCAATTTTCTCTCTTAGGTTTGTTTCCTACAAATATTTCTCTGCTTTTCTGCCTACTGTAATTTTTCTTTCAGCATCTTCAAAAGGATGTTTCCCTTGCACCATAACTGGAGATCAGATATGCCACAGCATAGCACTCCCACTTCACTGATGTCATTGTCTTGGGTGCATTTCCTCTACCCCAGCAAATTTTATCTGTATTCAACTAAATTAGTTAAGATACATTACTTTTTTATGTTGCAGGGTAAAGTACAGCAACCAATACACTTCTAGAGGTGTTTTCAAATATGCTAGCTACTGAGTATTTTAGCAGAGGAGAAAATCTGCCAATGTGCTGGCAGTCACACACACAAAAAAAAACCCCCATTTGATACTTTTAAGCTTCATTTTTCACACATATCCCAAAAAAGATAAAAAGTATTTCTCACATAAAAATGGCAGTATAAAAATTATAGCTCCAATTGACATACTCATTTAAGATCTAACTCATACAATCCTTGAAACAATCCATGCAGATAAAAAGTCAAATCTCTGCCAATTAAACTGTTTGTTTTCCTAAAATTTGTCTTTAATAGGTAACAGGTCACTGGACATAAAAGAGGAATTGAAATTCACACCAAATTTTAAAAGCATCAGATACTCTTATATTTTGCACGCAGTAATCATGCAATGAAGCTTCAGCTCATGTTTATCACTCTTTATGTAAAAGGTTATCTTTCAGCTAACCTGATCAGTGAAAAGTGGAAAAAAAAATAAAAGCACTGGTGGAAAGAAGTATATACAGGAAATGGGACATGAACATCCAAAAGTAGCTAACTCAGGAGCAAAAACTGTTTTTTTCATACTGTATTTAATCCAAAGCACTATAAAAAACATAGAAAAGATGATGATTGGCTTTTCTTAGGACAGCAGAGAGTTGTCTAGAGAGCAAAACAAATCAAATGGAGAAGCTATCTATATGCAGATTTCTCTCCCAAAAAGCCCAAGAAATCCCATTACCAACCTAGGAT
>NW_008654797.1:0-315 GCF_000695815.1 Acanthisitta chloris
TTCTCATAGCTAAATAGCGTCCCCGTCCCAGTCATAGCAGTCCTGCTTTTCCGGGCTCCCACCCTCCGCCACACAGTTTTATTCTCTTCCACTTTAAAAGGCCAAATCAGCTGTCGGGAAGGGCGTGTGTGTGTGTGTGTGTGTGTGTGTGTATGTGTTTGTGACAGAGAGGGAGAATAGCTCTGTGTGAAATGCCCGTGCGGGGGCTGCATTTAGCAACGTCGTAGAAAGCTGAATTAGCCCTAGAAGAGGAACCAACTGTTATTACTGACTTTCAAACCACATGCACACCGGCGAGAATGGCAGGGGGGGTTG
>NW_008654797.1:459-781 GCF_000695815.1 Acanthisitta chloris
CTGGACATGGACCCTAATTGGGGGCTCACGCCAGACGGCCCGGCGACTGGCCGGGTGCTGGAGACCCCGAAAGGCTGCGCTCGATTCTCTGAAGATTTTCCTCCCTGGCCCGAGGTGTCGCAGTGAAAAACCTGTTCTGCCCTGTCCCCCCTGGCACGGGGCAGTGATCACTGGTGGGGCCCTTCCCATGGCTAGTCGAGCGCCGGGGACAGGGCTTCTTCCAGACTGGCTTCGCACTCATGTAGGACATTTGGGTGCGGATGAGGGGCGAGAGGGGGGAGAGCGGCTGGACGCCTTCTAGAGGGAGGACGCTTTCTCGGAG
>NW_008654797.1:839-7160 GCF_000695815.1 Acanthisitta chloris
CGCTCACACCGGTCACAGCGGGGTGACCACTTGCTGTGCCGAGGGAGGGCTTGGCGGTCGCCGCTCGTTCCGAGAGAGAGCTGCTTTCCTCCGGCCCAGTGGCTGGAGCCGATTTACGCACGAAGACCACCGGGTGGAGAAGTGGGCATGGGGGGCCAAAAAGGAGAAAGAAAGGGCACCAATTGCTCCTAGGAAAAGTTACTTGATAGCCAAAACACCGATGGTTTTATTCACATGAGCTGTCCCACTGAAATATATGTGATAATCACGGGGAGCCAGGAGGAGGTTTTGGCCCCACGTGTTTTCCTCCTGTCCTCAAGCCACTCTGGGACGCTGATTGTTCACCCCGTTGGATCGTGCCGAATTTCTCATCACTTGGGAGAAACGTCCCAGAGCTCTCAACATAATAGGGAAACGATTGTGATACCATTTCCTTTTTACATAATTCCTAAAGAAGTCTAGGTTCCTTTCATGTGTGACCAAGATACTGAGCTACATCACCTGTTTTCGGGAGTCAAATCTTTATCCCCATCCACACAGTCGCGAACTAGAAAGAGCCATGTTACCCCCACGTGTTCTCACAAATTAAACTCTGGTTCCACTTGTCATTTAAGAACTACTCCCACCCCCACGTCCGCAGGACTTTATTATTTTCGTGTTCATTTGAATTATTCAAACGTCCAATAGAGAGCCGCACTGAACCAGGGTAAGATTTGCCGAGATATAAACTCAATTTAGTATACAGCGAGTTAGGTGTGGAAAAAACATGTAATTAAACCCAAAACTTAGGAGAAGATCCTAGAAAAGCCTGGCTATTTCTATGTATCGTTTGCCAATGCGCACCCCGACTTTTTATTCCTTTTTATTTCGATATTCGTTTGATTTAAATATTAATTCCTAGACACTGGTCATGCTATCGATGGGATGGAGATATTTCAAGATATTTTGCCGAGATCTCGACGGCTCTTCTGTGGTCCCTGCATGCGTTTTTAAATGAGGGATCCTGGAGGGGGTAAAAAAAAGAAGCAAAAAGGCACCCGTCCAAATGACTAACATTAAAAAAAAATCTGTTGCTAATATTTCAAAGAACAAAGGGGCGGATAATTCTTTTGCTCAATGAATACAAACTAAATACCAAAGCATCTTTAGAAATACTTAAAAAAAGAGAACAGATGATGGATTTTATTAAAATTTTCACATTTAAAAAAATTATACCTTTTATATGTACTTGTCCTTAACCTTTAAAAGCAACTGCTGTAAATACAAGATCCGTACATTCTCTAATAGATTTTACTAGGAGCTGGTGACAGAGAACTGATTTCTTTTCTATTAGGCTTTAGTACATCTTTGTTGAAGGCCTGCAGAATGACCAGGGATTAGATTTGCATCTCTTAGACTCCCTGTGTGGTCTTTGTAAGGAGCTTGTAACTGTTAAAAATGACTTGTTAGGAAGCGTGTGGGCTCTCATCTCTTTGCTTTTGACAGAATGATTGTGAAATTCAGATTGTTCTTATAGGCTTTAGCCTGCAGATTCCACCTGAACCTTAAGCAATTAGAGCCTAATCTCAGTGCAATCATATTTGAGTTAGGATTTGTTGCACTATGTTTACTTCAATTAAACAGCTACAGAATATTTCGGAGCAGTTTAAAAGTGATATTCTCCAGGCAATAGCTAATTTTTTCAACCCCTGGATGTTATCCTCACTGCCCCATCGATCGGCGGTTTGGAGTGCAACGCACTCGTCGGGTTCCGCGGGTGGAAATGAAGAGGAAACAGCAGGAAAGTAAAAACAAGCTGAAATTCCTTGCGACGCGGAGGGGAGAAGATGCCCGCTGCATCCCATTCTTCCCGGAGCGGGCGGGAGCAGTGGCGTGGCCCTGGGCCGGACCTTTCTGCCTACGAGCGGGCAAATCCAGGGGCAAGAGCGGGGCGAATCAGCCCCGGGATCGGGCCCGGGGCCCGTCCATGTTAAAGTAGTCGCGGTGGCGGTTGTCGGCGTTTGTGGGAGCTTGGGATGGGTTCGTTCCCGAGGGGTCTCCCCCGCCCGGCGCCGTCGGGAAGCTGCAGATGGACACCTTCGGGCAGCCCCAGCATATCCCCCCCCAACGCGACTGCCCAAAACCACCCCCGCAAAGCGGCACCTAACCACGCCACCTGCCTGCCGCTGTCCGAGACTTTTACATTCAGGGTATAGAATATTGAAACGGGAAAAATGTATCCTCGGAGGGGTTCTTTTCTCGCTGACAATTTTCTATTTGTGGTCAGGTTTCATATGGACAGCCTAAGAAGGATGCTTTTTACTACTGACATTCACATAATTACGGTTTTCAAGTGCTATCCTCTCACATTAGAACTATTTTATTTAAACTGAAACGCTTTCTTTCTTCTCCCCCTCCCCCGTTCCCCCTCCAGTCATTAGGACTTTTCGGGAAGTCTTTACAAAGTCTCTGTGAATCAAACTCGAAACTTTTTAAAACGCTTTAAAATCTGGGGTCATTCTGTTTAAAATTCGGAGACAATTTTTTTTCTCCAAATGTGAGAAAAGTATTTGCCATTGGTATCGTGTGTTAAGACGGTTTGGGCTCGATCCCTTTCCCGCCGAACTTGCAATGTGACAAATCCTCCAGCTCTCAGCAGAATAGGATCAAGCCCTTCCGTGTTAATAGAGGTTTAATAGCATCAACACATCCCCGACAGCCACCATTATAACCTTGACCCGGTCAGGTGCAATGATATTACTCCTCCTAAATTTGTCCTGCATTTCCTTGGTGACAGCAAACAGCTCTCTATCACCTCTCACAACCCACAATAACCCACAGGCAGTGATACCAGTAACCCACTGCTCTTTTGCCATTTTTTCCCCTCGGAAGTCTAATAAGTAATAACAGTAAAAAAGTAATCACACTGTCTGCATCTTTTAGCCCCGTCAGCTTATACTGCTCAGAAGGTTTCAGCCCGATGGTGACTGCTGAAGTAAAATGCCACGTTCTTAAAAATGGATTACCCTCTGAGCAGCCTCTGTCGTGATGCTGAATGTGGAACCGAGCACTGGAGTGAACATCAAGAGCTCCTGTGTGTACCCTGCTCCACAGCTCTGCTGCTGGTCTTGTTCCGTTTGACCTGAAAACTTTACAGGGAGTGTTGGAGTAGTCTACCATTATCACTTTAAAAACTGTGTTTCAGGGCTGTGAGAGGGATACCAGCCCGACCTTTTTTCTTGCAGGATTATTTTAAAACCTCGGATTTTCACTCCTTCCTTAGACCTGCCATGATTTACAGTTGTCTTTTCCTTTCAGTTTAATAAACACAGACATAATTTTCCCCTACAAAACTTGATATTTACTCGAGAGGATATGTCTATATTTCTGCAAAATAAAGTGCTCTTCAGACCTTTCCTATAATGTGGAGATACATTAGCCAAAAATAATTGCTCTAAGAAAACAAAAATAGTAAAACTCAACAATACTCTCTACAGTCTGTAGGATGCTACAAATCAACTGATTTTAATGCTAAGAAAATTATTCGTATTCAAATGGTGTCATGCAGGCAAAAATATTCTTTTCCTGCAGTCTGAAACAATGGGCAATTCTTGCCTTAAAAGATTGTTATACAGATGAAAGCAACTCAGTCCACAACTTAATCTGTTTTAAATCTGGCTTGAATAGGGCTGAATGAGTTAGAATGACAAGATTTTTTGGGTTAACAGTCCAAGTTCCCCAGTGTCTCTGCTGTTTCTCCTGTTTCCCCTGCTTGCAATGCCTTTGATTATGTGTGTGGATATTCACAGAAAACAGAAGGCAGAAAGAGCTGAATTTACGGCAAAGTTAATATAGCAAAGGTGCTACTTTGACAAAATAAACCCGATAGTTTCAATAAGTACTATTCTTGCTTGAGACAGAGCCAAGGACTAGAGAAGCATTAAAGGAGACACTAAACCTAGGAGATAGAGCTGGTACTTTTTAAAACATATTGATAAATCCATGCACGTACTTCAAAATGTTTATAGGAAAGGAAAAAACAGAACCAGGCATTTTCTTCTAGCATTATCTCACACAAGATTAGGATAATGAGAGAGGCTGCTCTGAGAATGGAGAGCAAGCATGAAGAAGAAACAAGGCTAACGTGCAAAGCTCTGCAAAACCAGCATAGATTCCTGTTCTCCAAAGACTCCAGTCTTATTAGAAACAGGAGGCAGCTGATCAGATTGTATGCGAGTCAGTTCAGTCTATCTGGATGATTTTGTCAGTGGAAGAACAGGTATTCCAACACAGTAATGCAGAAAAGTTATGCGCTGAAATCGAGGACGGAGTAAAGGGGCCATGACAGACAGGTCTCTGAATTACGCTGAGTGATACCTGCAAGCTCTTTTGATATGGAAAGTGAAATACAACCTGCAACCAACAGCTTCCTACGTTGCAGAGAAAGTCTTCCCATCTAGTGAAAAGGTGGACCCAGTGTTATTAAAACCAGATCTATAGAGAAGTTCGGGATAGGCCTTCAAAACATGCAGACATAGCTTTGTTTTGCTTGTGCTGAAGGTAATGGAATTATGTCATTCCCCTGTAGAGTATTATTGGGAAGCTCAGAGGTGAGAACATATTTGGCTGCTGCAGAAGTCAGAAGGGCCAGTCAAAACCTCACAACAAAGCTGTTCACCGAATAACACAGGTTTTGTGGTTTGTAGGTTTTGTGGGTTTTTTTTGGTATTTTGTATGATTCTGAAGTCCTCTGTGTTACAGATGGATTTCAGTGAAGAAGCTAAATTATGAGTTTTGCTGGTTTGGATGTTTGGTTTTTGTTTTTTTTTGCTACTTGGACATATCTATTGTAGAGTAAAACTTGATCCATCTAGTGCTGGTTTGCAGATCCAATGCACTGGAATTTCTTATGCAACAGTGATTTGTCAATAGAAAGGAAGACCTCAGTGCCAAAAGCATTTCAGTAATTTTTTCCTGTTTCTGCCATCTAGCACAGATCTCAAGACTGCTTCATAAGACATAAACTGAAGAGCAACCATGTCCTCTAGCTTAATCAAAACATATTATTTGCAATCCTTAACTTTCCAATATGTAATCTATGTAAACTTTATTATTGATAGTTTTAAGTCAAGTAGTGTGAAAGGTAGGTGCCTCTAAAGATGCAGCAGGTTTCAAAAATGTCTTTGCAGTCACATTCCTTCTGGGTGCCTTGTCTCACCCAGGCAAGCCTGGTTCAAAACAGTCAGAAAAATGCGTGAATGATCCAGAGTCTGCTGGGCAAAATAAAGAATTTGTACTCTAATGCACATTAGTCCAAAAGCTTGAAGGAATAATGAAAGTGAGATGGTGTATTCTGGAAGTTCTATGCTAAACTTCTTCACTTACTGAACTGAGAAAAACTTCTGCCACTTGTATCCAACAATGTGCTGCAGCAATAAAACCCAGGCTCTAATGAAAGGCCCATGGGGATGTATGAGGACAGTATAGCTTAGACAAAAATCCCATTGCTACTGCAGGTACAAGAAGGAAATGGGGACGGTGTGAGTATTCAAAAGTTCTAGAATACTAGAATATTGTTCATAAAGCAACAGCTAGGCTTAGAGGAAAGCTTATATAGAAAAAGCAAAGTCAGATCAGACCAGTAGCTCATATAACTTGATACCTTTTACTCTGACAACAGTACAACCTATTTCTTCTAAAACAAGATGCTCAAAGTGGATAAATATAGAAAAAATGGCTCCAAAGAGAACTATCTGAACAATGTTTGGAAGCTTTCTAAACTTCATTAATTCTTGGACTTTCCCAGGTGTATCTTGTAGCAAAAAATTACACCACCGAACCACGACATTATTCACATTCAGCAATTCAAGGTCTCTCTTTTCCAAAGCTCTTAAAGAGGCAGTTCCATAGAGCAACTTTCTTTGTGGTGTTATACTAAAGTCAGGGTTGCTCTTTCTCACAGTACTTTGCATCCTGTAATCAGTTCCACCATGATGTTCTCATGCAATTTCTAATGCAACCTTTTTTTCCAGAAGCTACAGAGAGTGAAGCGACCTGGATAAACCACTTTTCTTCCTCTTGACTCAGTAAGCAATGCTGTAAGATCCAAAGGTCTGCTCTTATTTCTAATGTCCTCTTTGGTATTACTGTCTCAGTTTAGAGCATGAGCTATACACATCACTATTTAGACCAGTACAAATGTTACCCTGAACAGTTAATATATCCTCTGAAGAAAAAGAACCACAAGCTTTTATAAATCCTTTCATAGTGTGAGGAATCAACATCTGCTTGTTTGACTCACATAGCAACTGGAAACAAAAATCTGTGCCACAATCCAAACTC